>NC_056741.1:420115156-420175156 GCF_019279795.1 Protopterus annectens
TTCAGCCATGGGACGTCAAACCTGACACTACCTTACCTATTTGTTTGGTTAATTATTTTAAGCATGTCCCTTTTGGGCATTATTCATCTTTTCAAACTCCACTACTGAGAAATGCCACTTGGATTACAAATCCTTCTCAGGTGTATTGGAGTGGTATAAAGACTGTCAAGCTGGCAAAAGAGCTCCATGATATCATCACCTATAACCACCAATCCTGTTTGTGTCCTAACATCAGTAATGACAAAACTACTTGACCTCTGTTTGAAAAACCATGTCATACATTTAGCATCACCCTCCCTATGCAATCACCAGAGTTGCCCTTTTCCCATCAATTCTGCTTCCAGCTTGCTTACTGTTACCAAATCTGTTTCAGTCTTGAGTTGGAGCTAATACATCTGCTGATAGAGGTTCTGGCACTGCTGTTAACTTCTTCTGCACTCTCCTCAATTCACCTATCTTTTTCACCACTGTAGCATTCTTCTCTTTCTGTGCAGACTTTCTGTATCTGTAATGCCTGCTATGTTTGCTGCCTTACACTTTTGCCATTGGATCAAAACTGACATTCCCTCCTTGAGGGAATTCATATCAAATACACCCTCCACTGATTTTGATAAGTCAGCCTTACTTTTACTTTTGCTCCACTTATGATGTTCCCAGCTCAAATTCTTGTACTCACTAACCTCTGTCATACTAACATTGTGGATGGCCATTGTTTGAGAGTCCTATTTTTATGGATTAATTGAGTCTGAATCCTATACTTGTATATGTCTTTGTTTAAAGATGTAATATGGCCTTCTACCGGGTTATCCAGATTCATTCAGAAAGTGAGGATGATCGATCTGGCTCCCCCTAGGAGTATCCTTTTTTGAATAGCTTTGTTGTAGAGTTTTCTTGTTCTTTGTGTTTCCCATTACCCTAGTGCTATTTGTAGAGTATTGTGTGTTTCTGTAGTAGGTTGTTGAGTAGTTTTTTTAAGGTGTGTTAGCATGTTTATTGGGCTTCATGCTTTTTCTTGCATGTAGCTTTCGGACATTTTTCTGTTTCTTAGTTTTAGATTTGTATAGGCTTTTTTTATGCTGTGCTAGTTAGTTAGTATAGACTTGGTTACGGATAAATGTTTTAAAAAAATGTTGCCTGCTGGCATAAATTACCATCACCGGATGCACACAATAAATATGTGTATTGTTTAGGAGTTGTCCATCTGGACTCTTCATGTTCTGTTTGTGAGGGATTTGGGTCCAGGGCAATCAGATGACTGACAGGACAAGTTGTTCCTTAAAGGCCTTCTTCCAGTCGGTCCTTCATCTGCCTCTTTTAGTTCCTTGGCCCTGAAACCCTGGTCAGGCTCCCAAGGGGGATCGGAAAAGATCCTTACTGTTGTCCATCCCAGATCCATGTTATTCGTGCTTAAAGAACCTGAGCAGTGACTTTCAGGTGCCCCAGCTGCTTCCGCACTGACTCTGATCCCTCAGAGCCAATCGCCTGTCTGTCCTGACTACTAGCAAGGCTTCATTACTGGCTCCAAGTCTTCCTAGCCCCTTATTGGTTAAAATATAGGACATTTGCATTTTTCTCCCTGTCCACCTCACCAGAGTGATCACTGGAGTCTTCGCCTTCCTCACCCTGGTTCTGAGCCTCCCTGGATGGGATCCGGCAGACAGGTTAATAGTTATCTATACGACCCTTCAGGCCCCCCATTGGTGGCTTTTTATGCCTGGTCATTGAGGTTGGTGGGCAGTATCAAAGCTTCTGATTTGGAGCAACTGATGAAGTCTTTTTTACAGACTCTGATGCAATTAGGTCTTATCCCTTTGTGTCTGGGACTGTTTCCTAGAACTTCTGCTCCATCTGTTTGGCTTCCTCCCTTGGCCCCTTTGTATCAGAGGTCATCAGGCCCATCAGTAGATCTTCAGGATGCGTATTACCATATAAAAATGGACAAACTATCCAGAAGGTTTCTCCACTTACGAGAGCCAATTATTACCAAATCAGAGTTCTGCCCTTTGGCCTCACCACAGCCCCCAGGGTGTTCACCAAATGTATGGCAGAAGTAGCAGCTCACTTGAGGCTGCCGGAATTCTGAGTGTTTCTGTATCTAGACAATTGGCTCATAACTGCCCCAACCAGGCACCAGTTGTTACAAGCGAGGGGGTCATATACTTCACCTCTGTTCCTTTCTGAGAATAACTGTAAGTTATAAAAAATCAAAATTGTCCCCAACACAGAATTTAGAATTCATAGGAGCACTTCTGAACACCTGAACTCCATAGCATCTCCTCCCCATGTGAGGTTACAGAAAATAAAAATTCAGGTCCAGAAGATCATCAGCAACAGGAAAGTTACTGCCCGTTTAGTTTTACAAGCAGTAGGTTCCATGGTGGCAATGATACCTCTAGTTCCCTTAGCAAGATATCACACGAATGCTTCAGTGGTTGCTAGCGTCTCTCTGCTCAATGTTACACCAATCCATGCCGGACCTGATCTTGATCGCCAGTCTTTGCAGAAGAGATTTAGCTTGGTGGATACACTCCCAAGACATCCTTCTTGGCCATCCCTTTGTCCCACAACAACCCAAAGCCATAATGTCCACAGATGCCTCTCAGATGGTTTGGGGGGCATTATCTGGGAAAGACTGTCCAAGGCAGTTGGTCCCCCTGCAGAGGCCAACTTGCATATCAATGTCCTGGAGTTAAGGGTAGTGGTCTTAGAGTTGCAAGCCTTTCAGACTTTTCTTCCTTCAGGAACAGTTGTGATTCAAACATTCAGTGGTTTGGCGCCTCAACAAGCAGGGAGGAACCAAATCCTACCCCCCTATATTGAGAAGCTCTAAGTGTGGCAATGGACAATCTCTTCCAACCGCTTTCTGATAGCAGCTCACGTTCCGGAGAGTTCCAGTGTGATAGCTGACAAACTAAGCAGGTGTATTCTTCTGCCTCACAAGTGGTTTTCTCAATCCAGAGGAGATGGAAAAAATTTTTCGTCAGTGGGGCCAGCCTTGCTGTGACCCATTTTCCTCTCCCGTCAACAAGTGCAGCAACTGTTTTGTCCTGATCCCCCCCTCAGGGGGGAGTCCCCCAAGAGATGATCTTCTACACACACAGCCCTCTGGACTGCTGTATGTTTTTCCCCATTTCCCCTAATTCCAAAATTCCTACCGAAAGCAATTAGGTGGAAGAGCAAAGCAAATCCTTGTTGTACCTTATCGACCTTGACAGATATGGTTCCCCTTCTGTTGGCCTTATCTGACTCAACAGCCTTCGATTTTGGACCTGGTTCCATATCTTTTTTCCCATCAAGAAGGACTTCTTCATCCAAACATTGTGAACCTGAAGCTGGCAGCTTGGTTTCTCTAATTCCATTAATAGCCAGGCTTCCTTCACTTTCTTCCCCATTATGCCATGTTCTTTTGACCTCACATAAACTAGCTATATGTTACTAAATGGAGAAGATTTACCTTTTGGGCTCGTGACAAGAATCTTGATCCTTTTTCATCACCCATTGATAAGATCCTATAATTTTTAGCTTCAATTTTTGAAACAGGTGCCTCTCAGTCTACCATCAGAATTCAATTTACAGCCATTTCTAATTTCCATAATGGTTTTGGAGAATCCTCCTTGGTGTATTGTAAACTTTGTAATGCCTTTTTAAAGGGAATACTCTTGTTAAAACCACCATACAAAGATCCTCCTCCTTGGGATTTAAATGTAGTACTACAGACCATTGTTCAGCCTCCATTTGAACCATCAGCTAAATGTGATCAGAAGTTTTTATCCTGGAAGACTATATACTTAGTGACAGTAACTTCTGCCAGAAGAAGAAAAACAGGCCTTATCATGTGACTTCCTTATCTGATTTTCTGCAATGGTAGAGTCTCACTAAGAACCAATCCTTCCTTTTTGCTTAAGGCTGTGTCTGAGTCGCATATTAACCAGACTATTAATTTACCAGTATTCATTCCAAATTTCACTAACAAGGGTGAATACTACTTGCATTCACTAGATGTTCACAGACAATTATGCCTCTCTCTACATAGAACCAAGAATATAAGAAAATCTGATCAAATATTTGTGTCCTTTTTATCTACTAGACTTGGATAAATGAAAATGGACAACATAGGTGGAACGTTACGGTAAGTACATAACTTCTTGATATTTAAATTCTTTACAGGTTATAAGTAATGTCTCATCAAATCTCATAAACGAGCAGCTGGGGAAAAAATCCAGTTTAGTACTTCAGTGCCTCATTTGGTATGGTAACGAATTTTGTATCAGTTTTTGTCACATGTATGAGCATGTGGTTTGAGACAGAGAGAGAGAGAGAGAGACACCATATGTAGGTCAGCTTGTTTCATGAGTATACTGAATACTGAATCATTGTGTTAACACTGTCCTTTGCCAAATTTTTCAGCAGTGATTTTTAAGACACCATCAGTAAGGAGAAATATGTTGCCATCTGTGGAGGACTCATGGAACAACCTTACAACCCTACAGAAAGTAGCTTTAGGCCTTGGAATTCCAGCAAGTGTCACAGTCCTTTATATACTATATCGCAGGTATAAGGAAAGCCAAGGTGAGTAATCAAATTCTAACATGTATGTGTGTCCACTAGATGGGTAAGGAAACTGATAAGCTATTCACAATTTTTTTAAATATGTACATATGAATATTTACTGTAACAGACCATTTAGTAGATGTTCTTAGCCTGAATATTAGACATTCAATTGATGTGATCAGTGATACTGTTAATGTTCATATTCTTATTAATGTGTGCATTTATTTTTATTACTAAATTTTCCAAACTTGTAAGTATTGTGCATTTGTTTCATATTTAGTAACAGCTTAGTAAAAAGTAACCTGCTTTGAACTCTGTGCGGATGAAATTTCCTGTTAATGAAAAGTGTGATTCTCTAACTAAAGGATGTGTAACAGTCAAAAAGGAACTCCTGCGCGAGAGGCAAATGCACGGCTCAATATCAAATGGGAAAAGCCAAAAAAGAGTAGAGCCAGCATACAGTGTTCCAATTGTTCTTTATTGATATGATTCCATAAAAACAACAAAAAATCAGACCGGTTTCGGCTGGAAAGTATCACAGCCTTCTTCAGTGAGAACCAAATACAGTTTTTGTTGTAATTTAAATACACCCATCACAAAGATCATTGGTCCATACTAGAATCGTTCATTTAAACCAGATGGGAACAATCCACCTAGTTTAACAATCCACTTTTTTTCTTTATTGTTTAAAATAGAGTGCCACCCAGTTTTATTGGATTTATTGCCCTTAATGATGTCAATAACCATAAAAGTAAATCTGGCAGTGGTGTGTACTAAATGATGTTTATAAAGTGCATTGGTTGCCTTTTTGTTTTTGGTGTTGCTAATGTGTTCAGAAATTCTAATTCTGAATGAGCGAGAGGTCTGACCAATATAAAAGGAACCACAAGTACATGTAGCCTGATATACTAACCAATCAGTACTACAGTTAGCAAAAAAATTAAAATCATAAACAATGGCACTATTATGACTAGAAAATTGTTGAGATTTCATGACATTGTCACAGTTAGTACAATGGCCGCATGGATAGCAGCCAACTAAGGGGTCCCCTGATAATGTAGAGTGTACATATTGAAAGGATTGATTCAGTGTCCCATGCTTATAATGATTGAAGCAAGAGCCAACATTTTTGCCTTTGCAAAACGAAAATTGGCATCTATCTGGTACAATTTGTGCTAACTCATAATCACATTGTAGGATGTTCCAATGTTTATGTACACTTTGAATTAAGTTTTCAGAATTCCTGGCATAGGTTGTTTAAAACCTAATGGGTTGTGTGGTCGAAATGTTATGGTCTTTGTAACTTAAGAATTCTTGTCTGTCTGTAGAGTTGACCAGATTACTGGCCTGCAACACATAACTCATGCCATAACCCCTAGATTTAAATCTATTTGTGAGATCTTTCCTCTGCCTCTGAAATGAGGAATCATCAGAGCAAATGCACTTTATTCTGATAAATTGCGACTTGGGGATGTTACGGGCTATGTGTGGTGGATGGAAACTGGATGCATGGAGGATGGTATTATACTGGGGGTATTTCCTGAATACTTTGGTACTCAGCGTATGGTCTGGTAATCTGTTGATTAACACATCCAAAAATGTAATACTGTTCAAATCATAATGGACCGTAAATTGTAACCCCCATGGATTGTTATTCAGGTAGGATATAAATTCATGTAACACATTTAACTCACCCTTCCATACAACAGTCATCTAGAAAACGTCTCCAAATGTCAATATGTTCCAAAAAGGTGTTATTCTCATGATCATAAATGAGATGTTTTTCAACAAAGGCCATAAACAGATCAGCATATTTTGGGGCAAAGGAGGCACCCATCACTGTACCCTTTGTTTGTAAATAACAAGTGTCCTGGTAAAAGAATACATTACTATTGAGAACATGTCTTGCTAATTCAACCAAAAAGAAGTTGAAATCAGATTGATATAAATTAGCCACTTCCAGCCAATAAGTAAGGGCCTCTAAACCAGATTCATGTGGAATATACGTGTATAAAGCACACACATCAAGTGTGCACATCAACCAATCGGGTTCCAATTGGCTATCTGAAATGATCTGTAAAAAATTTGTAGTATCCTGTAGTCGAGAACGTACAAGATAGAGCAAAGGCTTCAAATGTTTGGTCAAATATAAAGACAAAGGTTCTGTGAGATAACCTTTCCCTGAGACAATTGGTCTACCCGGTGGATTGGTGAGATTTTTGTGAATTTTCGGCAAAAAGTAGATATATTGGTTAGCCGGAACTTAAATGGTAAGCTGATGCATTATATCATTAGTAATGATGGCTTCATCCCTAGCCTGAATGAGAAAATCATCAATTAGTTTTTTAAAACGATGAGTGGGATTGATATGCATCTCAAAATAATATCTTTGATCAGACAGCTGTCCTTTTGCCTCTTTGTCATAATCACACAAGTTTAAAAGGACCACAGCTCCCCCTTTGTCTGCAGAAATAATAACAATATTTCTGTTATTCTGACGTTCCAGAATACCTTGTTTTTCAGCAGTTGTTACATTATTACGTTTGGAATGTGTATCAGACCTAGAAAAATGCAGATCTTTGAGAACGCTATTCTGGAACCAGTGTACCAAGGGATGCATAGGAGGAGGAAAAAGACGATTTGTGATATACAAACTTGTCATCATTAAAGTTATTATCATTGTTACCAAAAAACAGTCTCAAATTTAACGTTCTACAAAAGGACATCAGATCTTGAGCAAAAATGTCTGCAGACACCATGAAACCCGGAATAAAAGTTAAACCTTTATTGAGGACTGACAAATGGGCTGGAGATAGCACAAAATCAGACAAATTCAAGACATTACTGTTGTAATCCAAATCTAATTCTGTATGACCATTTTCAACAGACTCTGAATATTGTTTATACCTCCTGTGTTTGCGTCCCCCCCGCTGACACTTGGGCCTCAAGGGGCAGGCAATGGTGTCCTCTTAGGGGACAGTGAACTTGATACTGACTGCAACTCATTGTCTGTACAAGAGGAGATTTCCTCAGTCGAGGAACCGGTATCATGACCAGATTTTCTCAAAATGGAGCGTGGTCTATTTCTTTTAGAAGTTTTAGGCAATGAAGGTGTAAACCTCACATGCTTGGTGATATTTGAAAAAGGATTGCCATGCTGATAGTCAGCTAGGTCTCTGAAATTTTTTGATCTTCCTACTTCTAAGTTCTTGTTCCAAATTATTCAGGTCCGTGGCTGCTTTATTAAGATATTTATTATAAAAAGATTCACCTTCAAATGGTTTGACATCATCTACCAACCTGGTCACTCATCAATTTCTTTATCAATAACACAATCATAATATTTAGATAGTTTCTACAAAGGACATACTAGCCTGTTGTTGTATTGAAGACCACTGGCTGTTAAGCTCTGAGTCTACTTCCCCCACATGGGGTTGTATACGTACTCTCAAACCTCTGGGGGTTAACCCTTTAGCAATGTATGCCTTAAACAATTTTGAATGCCAGATGTTGGATCTAAGAGATCGAAGTTGTTTAAATAAATTTTCAAAAGCCAATGCACAAGTGGGATCAGAATCAAGAGAGTCATTTGTATTACTATTGTTTTGTAATGAAGGACC
Organism: Protopterus annectens; assembly: GCF_019279795.1. NCBI lineage: Eukaryota > Metazoa > Chordata > Ceratodontiformes > Protopteridae > Protopterus > Protopterus annectens. The sequence continues at coordinate 420,123,328 of NC_056741.1, forward strand.
CAAGCCAAATGCTCTGAGGTTTTCCCTATCAGCTGATAAACCTGTTATCAAACTGGACAGATCCATGATAAACTTTGTCTTGATATATACAGGAAATTGTGACAAAATAAATGTTGATTTATAATACTGACAATAATAGTAACAAAAACTACATCAGTACAACTTGTTGGGAGATTTGTACAATTGTAGGAACAATAGCAGCTCAAAAAAAGATTAATACACCATTCGGTAATGAAGCTGCGTCCCTATCTAAATCATACAAAAAACAGTTGTCCTGTAAAAATCATGAATACCATAAAGAGGGAAAAGTTAGCTACAAACTGTACAATAGAAAAAATAGACTTCAGAACCCAAATTACATACCCATGGGTCAATACAACAACAGGACCTAGAAAAGTCAAAGTGACCCATATTGGTAGATGCAGTCAAAAAAACTTTATGATTTGCCTCAGTCGACCTGTACAATACACTAATGGTAATGGTATATAATTTAAGTGAGACAATACAAATAAATATCTCAAATGACCAAAAAATAAAGCCTAATGAGAGTTCAATGAGACACATGCACATAAGCTGATCTAAGGGTGACCAAATGAACGCATACATATAAGCTATTCATGTGAACAACCAAATATTAAGTTGCAAAAGCAAATGTCAGCCTACACCAGCAAATATAAACCTTAAAACTGAATCTGTAAAGTAATGACTAAAGGATAGTCATAGTCAACCACATTATATATATATATATATATATATATATATATATATATATATATATATATAAACCCAATAATATAAAAAGAAATGTCCGTGGTAGAATTAAAAAAAATGATGTTATCACAAGAAATACTGTTGCAAACTTAAAAAACAAACAAAGTGCAAAGATTGTACATATGTTAATATAAAAGTCCAAAATTAATCCCAGCCTTAATAGAAACAATGCCTGGTGGAATCATAACCATCGGATGGGAAATAATGTCTCCAATGTACAAATGCGGAAATCCGTCTCAATAGGCAAAAAACAAATCCTTCCTTATCAAGATCGCCAAATGGAAAAGAAGAAACAGTACCTGTGTTCCTCAAGCACAATATTGCCAGTCAGATCTCTAACACGAAAAGGCAAACCCACTGGAGAAATCTCGTATTATTCCGTCTATAAAGACATTACAGTTTAAACATCCAAATGTCAGTTGGAACACAAGATGTGTTGAGCTTGAATAACCCAACTGTATAATAGTAAAAAATAACACACAGATACAAAAAACCTAACCAGAGGAAGCGTAGATAAATCTTCCGAAATCCAGCTGTAATGTCCCCATCAAAACGGAACCAATGAGGCCGTATTAGAAATCTTGTCGTCTTCCATACCAAAAGAAGCGCGATATCAGGTAAATGCTGAAACAGCCACCAATATAACCAGCTGGACCCTCGGTGATAATAAACGTCAAGGCACAGTGTAAATCCACAGCACAAAAAATGGATGATAATCCACTAGAAAACGACCAGTGACACTGGGATGGTGTATTCCAAGAAAAAAATCAAAAAGAAAAAAAGATTGCACAGAAAACTGGCAATCAATATCAAGAACACAGACCCCCAGCAGGAAATAGAAGGAAGTGTAACAGTCAAAAAGCAACTCCTGCACGAAAGGCAAATGCACGGCTCAATATCAAATGGGAAAAGCCAAAAAAGAGTAGAGCCAGCATACAGTGTTCCAATTGTTCTTTATTGATATGAATCCATAAAAACAACAAAAAAATCAGACTGGTATCATCCAGAAAGTATCACAGCCTTCTTCAGTGTGAACCAAATACAGTTTTTGTTGTAATTTAAATACACCCATCACAAAGATCATTGGTCCATACCAGAATTGTTCATTTAAACCAGGTGGGAACAATCCACCTAGTTTAACAATCCACTTGTTTTCTTTATTGTTTAAAATAGAGTGCCACACAGTTTTATTGGATTTATTGTCCTTAATGATGTCAATAACCATAAAAGTAAATCTGGCAGTGGTGTGTACTAAATGATGTTTATAAAGTCTCTAAGTAAAGGAGGTCTAAAATAGGTAAAGCAGAATAATATGATCCAGTCCATCCTGTTTGGACATTCAGGACTTGCTTGGACTGATGGTCTGAGTCTGTTCAGCAGTTGAAATTTTTCCAGGGTTTATCTTCTCCTCCTAATGCATAAGTCACTGCACCCCTCACTAACTCTTCAGATTTGTACTACCATTTGTCTAGGTTGCATGGAAAAGCTTTTTATTGGATTCTTGACAGATAATTTGGCTGCACTTAACGTTGATTGGTAGTTCCCTGTGCCTGTTTCAGGATAGAAGAGTTATTTGTTTCACTAAGAGTTTTAGTACGTCTTCCTCCCATTTAGGCTGCAGCCTGCCACTTTGCACCTTTATACTCTAATCACCCCAAGTATAAAAGGTTTCTGCATTTATATGTCTCTTTACCGTGCAGCATATCGCCTACTCCGAGGTGATCTCTGCCTAACATATAAAGCTATGTCAAACCCAGAGCTGTTGGACATGCTACACCTAAAGAAATCCCAATCCCTCCAAGCTACATGCTCTAGGGACCTAAACCTTGTCACCACAATAAACAGGACACGCTGGAGGGATAAATTCCTGTCCCAGAGACTTGCTATACTCTGGAGCAAGCTACCCATCTATGTCAAGCAAAGTTCTTCATTAGCACTCAAGAAAAATTTTGATAAGTAGATGGGAAATAGGAAATACACCCCGGGGATCACTTCTATGTCTCTGCTGGACCAGTGGCACAGGAAAATAACTTTCTTGGGTGGCGTAAGCTATGGTACCTTGCTGACAAGGCTTACATAGGCCCTTGGGCCAATAGCCTAGTACCTACCTATGAACCTATGTGTATTTCTTGTATTTTATTGGTAGTGGAGTACTTTTGATTTACTGAACAGGTTGTTCCTCCAAGCTTTTGTTAGTCAATTTTGTATGTTGTTTCTTTGTTTTGGTGTACTGTGCAAGTGATTGTGTCCTGATCCACTGATAATGGAGAAATGAACTAATTTTGTCGATTCAGGTGGATGTATAATTCCTCCCCACTGCAGACATTTTGTGTGTGGCCTGTTTGTGTGCCTAGCATTTGAAGATTCTGTTCCAGTGGCACAGAGGGGGGTAAGGCTCTTACCCCAGGCAAGCCTGGTTGGGCTAGCATCATGGGCACCAAAAGGACCAGATTGGAGGGGGTGTTGGGACTGAACAGCTGATGCTGGGTTGCCCAACATGGGTTGGGGGAGGCTACCTAGTTGTTGCAATAGCAGCCTTAAGAGCTGGGTGAGCTTCATGTTGCAGGCAGTATACCCCCTGGTCAGGAAGTCTCACTTGAGTGGAAGTATGCAGGCACCTCATGTAGGCTGCAGTTGTGGAGCTCAAAAGACTAGCTTGGGATGAACAGGGGCTAGAGCATAATCCTGGCAGCAGTACGACACTGCACAAATAACCTTTACTCCCTGGCCCCAGGTATTGGTAAGAATGAGCCCAGAGGAGCCTAAGGCAGGTCTGGGTAGACCCAGGAAATAAGAAGAGGAGTAAGCGGTACCCGATGGTCACATGTGGGGAAAGGAAGTAAAAGAAATTATTGAAGTTTGTGAAATATGTACTTGTTTTATAGAGACACTTGTATTATTTTTGTTTCCACATTTTTCAGTACATTTTAAAATTCAAAGATTATTTTATCAGAGTTTCCATAAGTAAGACTCAAACTATAAACAAGGTATTAAACATATTGCATTAATAACATAATTTCTATTGGATCATTTAATAGTGTTCTTCCTGTATCCCTTCTTTCCAAGTCCCACTTCTTTCCAACTGCAGATATTCAGTTTATTATATACTTATTTGTCTCTCATCTACTTTTGATAAATATTTGTTAAAAGACACCATAAAATAATTTTAATGAATTGTTGCAGAGAGTTGCTGTTTCTTCTGGTGAACCTCTTTCCTCTTAGGGAATTAAATGAGTCCGTTATGGAGGTTTGAAAGGTTGTGTAAGGAGAATGGGAAACAAAGGAGCAAAAGAGTGATAAATGTGGCTCCAGGGAGGCTACTCTGGTGCCTTCCAAGAAAGAGAGTACAGACTGGTAGTGTAACACCTGCCAGTGTTCCTGGCATATCTGAATTTGGCAGTAAGTATCATTGAAGGGCAGCATCTCAGACTAACTAGGCAGAATACCTTTTCTTCCCTCTCTGAAGTGGAACTAAGAAGGTTGACATCCTCTAGACTTCAGTCTACCAGGCTGTTGTCCACCAGATTCATCTCATCCCATTATAATCTTTGTCAGTCAGGAACATAATGAAGGCAGTTTTTGCAAGCTCCAGTAGTATAGATGTAATTGTTTAGATTCTAGGAAGTGTAAGGGACTTATTTACTTGGCATTTTCTGAATTTTCCTCATCAGTCCCTGTTATGGCACTGATTCTAATGAGTAGGCTGGTTAGCAACCTGCAAGATCCAGAGTCAGTTCATGTAGCTATGTCACCATCAACAGTATTCATGTTTTTAAGGCCACAGCCATTTATTTTGACTTCCTTGATACAGGTTGTGTTTGCACAGGTTCCTTTGGTGTTCAGCTTTCAGTAATCCCTAATTCACACAGTCAAGAGGTCAAGTCTGGTTTCAGCAATAATACCTTCAGCACTGCTGAAGGTACTGTTGAGTCAGCACCATTCCAAATGCTGACTTTTTCAGTATTTGAGCCTTTAGTTCAGAAGAGCCCTATGCCAGCCTGTGCTCTCTGCAACATATTACTGTTGGTTGGGGTCAGTCAGAAATTGGCAACAGCTACCATTTTGTCAGTATCTGTGACAGCTCCTTTCTCTCTGCATTGATCACTTGGAGGTGTGTGTGTGAGGGGGGAGGTTAAATATCAACACTTTCTTGTGGGTGGGTGGGGGGGGGGCAAGAACATCCTGCTGTATTGTCTCGCGTGATGACGGTCTCTGCTGTGTTCAACCTTTTACTGTTGATTGGGCTCGAACTGACCAACATCTTAGGTGCTTTGTTCCATATCAATCTCTTCTTCATGCTCGATTTCCATCACAGATGATATGCTGCATCAGATCAACAAGAACATTTGTATACTAAAATAAATTCTTTTTTCAAGTATTAGACTTGTCGTATTGCTCAAGTCATATTTGTACTGAAACAACTCTGTACGTTCCCCACATAAGGGCTGCCAAGAACCTCTTTCTGAATTATCATATGTCCAGCATATGTCTCTTGTCTGTGAAAGCATTTTTTCCCCCCAAGTCTTGTAGGGATATAGATTATATTTATGCAAACTTTCAACAATTTCTGCATATAAGCGTAATATTAAACACAAACACATCCACTGAAGTAAATGTCTCTCCGCTGTCTTGACAAAACAGTGTAATAAATCCAAAGACGATAACCAGTGAGAGGCAACCAGTCGGCCCAATAAAGTAATCCAGTCTGCGTTGTAAAAAATGTAATAGTATCTTTATTGCATGCACAGGTAAGCGCTTTCTCCAAAGCTTCTTCAGACCTTAAAAGGTTGCCTCTCACTGGTTATCGTCTTTGGATTTATTACATAATTTCTGTATATAGTTGGATATATAGGGATAAGACAAGGGCACTTCTATGGGCTAGGCTTGTAAAGGCTCCAGGGCCATTAGCCTAGTGCACACCTATGAACCTATGAACTTCCTTTTTTTGATCATGTGTACTCTCTCTTAATTGTTCACTGCATGTTGTTTTTAATTTTACATATTGTAGTGTCTTCTCATATTGTAATATTGCCTTGTATGCTGTACTTTTTTAAATCTTTTCCAGTCTACCATTTGTGCTGTAGCCTCAAATATTGAGGTTGCTATTTGGCATAATGGTTAAGGTGTTTACAGCATGGTTACAAGGAAATTGGCTAGGCTTAAAATGGCCCACAAAAACAGCTAGCTGAATTGCCTATGAAGCTATATAAAATCTGCTTGTGGTTTCACAAATTCCCCATTCGGCCTCTGCATACCTTCCTTCATCTCTAACATTAAACCTCAATATGCAAGTTGATCTGAATTCAGAAACCCAAAAGTTTGTCTGTCCTGGATGAAACCGCTTTTATCATTTGTTTCCAGAATCTCAGTTCTCTGTTGTTTCTTTTCCCAGTGTTCTTTACATTTCCTTCTGTATTTTTCTTATAACTCTGTATAGTATATCCTATTGGTGTTCTATTTTTCCAAGCTCTAACTTCCTTGAAAGTAATGACATACTTGATATTTTTATGTAAAGCTATGCACAAAGCTCTTTATATTCCTTTCCTAAAGCTACCAAAGTGTGGTCCTCAAGTTGTCTTGTTGGGCACTATGCCTGTCATGCACTTCATTTGGGCATGTATTCAGATTCCAGAAAACAATACATTAACCTAAGCTGCATGGCTTTTTAATGTGCCTCCAAATCTGGAAGTTCAATACCACCCTGTTCTTTTGTTAATGTTAGTGTTTCCCATTGTGTTCTGTCTCTTGTTAACCAGATATGGGTTAATTTCCTTTTTTATATTCTTTCACACTAGATTACTTGGTTGATACATGTATGCCTGATCTACATAAATAACCAAGCAGGACCAAAAAATGTTAATACCTTGATCTGAGGTTGTCTCTTTCATCTGTTCCCCAACAGATGGGTTTTGTATCTGACCTCAGATCCCCTTTCCTCCAATTGTAAAGACTTGGCTCCATAGCTCGAGCTCCTCCCTTAAGCATAATCCTCCAGTCTATCAAAAATTACCTCAGATTTTGTTTGCCTCTTGAGGGAATGGCCATGGTTTATTGTAGTCCCTGGCAATGTAGTGGATTGGATAAGTGTGTTAATAAAATAACTTGTTACTCTATTTTATTCTTGCTCTTCCTGCCTTTCCTTTGTATTATCCGTTATATATATTTAAAGTATTTAGTTCAGTCTTGTTATACTCTCTTGCTTTTTAGGCCTTATGCTTTAGTAATTTCAAGTCCATATTCTAATGTTATCTATTGTAGGTACTTCTTACTTGCCATTGTTAGTAGGCTCTTCTATTTTTCTTCCTTAGGTTATTCTCTCACCATGTTGGATAAGCAGATCGGTTTAAAAAAATGCACCTTCTGGAGGCACAACATCCCTAACTCCAATGCACATCAGGAGTGTGTATGTTTGGGTTCTGTCCATTTGGAGGTCGAATAAGAGATCTGTGTGGGGTTCAACTACCAGGCTTTTGTTGAATGCCGCAATAAGTTAGTTGCCAAGGGTTTGTTACCCTCTACCTCTGCTGCATCTTCTGCTGGAGGTCCCCCTCCTTCCAAGAAGCCTTCTGAGAAGACTAAAGGGGATTCATCGAGTAAGGGCATAGAGGCTTGGAAACGATCCCATGATCATTCTCCTTCCTCTGTTTTGGGTTCAGTTCCACCAGAAAAGATCTCCAAATCTTTGGATCCAACTAGCTGTTGGGATTCATTAAAATCCAAGTCAAAATCTCCAGCTCATTGCTACTTCACCTTCACTCTGGAGCTGATTCCATCTTGGATCCACTCACTGTTCTCACAGAGACCCCACAAAAGATTTCCAGGCCACCCTCTACCTCATCTTCTGTCACATTGTCTAGGAGCTTAACCAAAGCAGATGTTGACAGGATGAATTTTCTCCAGGCCCAGATTCTGTTGGGAGTTTTACCATTGCCTAACATCTGCTCCTACCCAGTTGTTAACTCCTACTCTGATCTGACCATTTTTGGACCATTGGACCCAAGAGTCCCAAGTCTGTCTGCTTCAGATCAGAAGGCTTGGCCTTCAACTCTGTCGACTTCTCTGATCCATTGAGCACCAGCTTTATCAGTGCTGGAGGGATCTCGGAGCTGAGCATCGCTGCTGCATCTGGCAGGGTTGGGTTCGACTCTGATGTCCATGGAGCTGTCCTTTCCTCTTGGAGCCTCAGCATTGGACAGCTTGGCTCTGACTTCTGCCTTGAGTCATGGTGTTGCTGTGAGCCTTCTTGGGCAGTTGTATTCAGCTCCCACAAGGATGGCCCATGCTTCTTCTTTGTATTCTGTCTTTGAGGTAGAGAGAGCTTTCTCTACTACTGTGGATAAGACTGACTTGTGCCCCTCTGGTTCATCACTTCTAAAACTGTCTGCTGTGGTCTTGGAACCTCTACATCCTGTCACATCGGGGCAGCATGTCCATAATAGCCTTGAGGCTGTCCTCATTCAGGAGTTAGCTTACACTTCTGAGTCTTCGCCAGAGCATCCCACCAGGGATTCACCTAGGAAGCATACATGCAAGAGGAGGTGCTTTTGATTTCCCACAGGAATTCCTCACAGAAGACACCAACTTTCATGATTGGGAAGAGTGCCCCAGATCACCCCCTTGGGGATGTCTCCTTTGGTGAAATGCGTGAAGTTTTGAGACAAAGATGGTTGGTCTTCCAAACCCACTACTAAAGTGGAATGTGCATTTTTTGAAGCTTTCATAGCCAGCTCATCTGCATCCTGCGTGGTCCCCTCCAGAGTATGAGATGGTGGACTTCATCTTCTTTTGGGCTTGGAAGGATCCGGATGTCACAGAGCCAGTTCCTAAAAATCCTGACATATAACTGGTTGAACTGAAGGATTGGGCCCACTGGAGCAAGGGTTCCCCAGTGGATGCTGTGGTGGTAGCAGCAGTCAAAAGAAAGAACTTTCTAAGTAAAGCTGTAGTGTCTATCCCCCCAACAGAGAGTCCAGGACATTGCACAGGTTTGGGAAAAGTGTTTATGCATCAGCGACCTTAGCGCAATCTGGCACGTCACAAGATTTCTGAAAGACTTGATCAAGGAGTTTTCCAACGCCCTCTCTAGGTCCATGTCAGCAGAGGGCAAAAAGGCAGTTTCTTTGCAGTCCCTATTGAATACCTCTGAGACTCATTTTCCATCCCACAGGAGATGCTTCAAGAGCGGAGAGCTGTGGGTTCAGGAATTGCTGTAAGAATGCATGCCTAGATGTGCCTCTGTGAGTTTGTGGAGCCTCTGGTGTCATGGTTTATCAATGCTGCTGTTGATGGATCTACCTTATTTGGCCCCAAGGTTCAAGAAAACCCTATTTAGAACTGAACAAGATGGGAGGACATTGTCTGCTGTGGGGACATATTTTTCTATACCTCAAAGGACCTTTTTCCAAAACCAGAGAGGTGGTAGGAAAATGTGGTTCTGGAAGTTGCCAGTTTCTTCCCAGGGCTCCTATGGGGACAGGTTCCCCCATAGTAGAGTGGGAAACTCCAATTACATACGATGCCTTTGTGGCAGAGGAGGCCCACAAAACCAAGGTTTCAGAGGTCCATTCTCTGATGAGCCCTACCAGCACTAATGAAGAGTTGTCCAACTGCTGCACTCTGGACACACAAACCTGGACAGCCATCACTAAACACACTTGAGTGCAGAGGATTATTTTCAGAGGTTGTTGCATACCCTTTTCCCTACTATCTCCCAGGCAGTTTACAGAATTTCCTGACGTTCCACTCGGTTAGAGAAAAGCAGCAGCCATCGAAATAGAAAAATTGCTGATCAAAAGAATTATCCAGATGCCACCCCCCCCAACCAACAAGTATTCAGAAGTTATTCAAGGTCCTTTTTTGCCAAAGTAAAATGGGGACCTGAGGGCCCATATTGGGTCTCAGCAACTTAAACCCATGTCTCAAATGTTCCAAGTTCCAAATGGTCACAGTTCAGTCCATTCTGCTGCTTTTGCACAAGGGATGATTGGATGTGCTCAATAGATCTCCATAATGCATACTATCACATCAAAATAGACAGGCGATCCAGTATATTTCTATGTTTCCGGCTGGGAACAAGTCATTACCAGTTCAAAGCCCTGCCCTTTGGCCTCACCACAGCCTCCAGAGTGTTCACCAAATGCATTGCAGGGGTCACAGCTCACCTGAAACTGCTGGGATTCTGCATGTTTCCATACCTCAATGACTGGCTCGTATCTGGTCCCACCAAGCCTGTACTGATTCAAGCCAGGGGATTACTTGTTCCAGCTATGTCTTCAACTAGGCATCACAGTGAGCTACACATAGTCTCAACTCTCCACCACTCGAGTCAATGGAATTCATTTGTTTTCGTCTGAATAATGTGACACATTGCAAATTTACCTCACTCAAGAATAAATACCTTACAGAGTCGAGCATCCAACATACTCTCTTCCTTGCCAGCAGTGTTGGTTTTGCAACGCCTGGGATCTTCAGCAGCTTCCAGAACTCTAACATGCATAGCAAGATATTACATGAGGCTACTACAGTGGATGCTTGCAGTACAATGGTCTATAAGACTACAATCCTTATCTGCCCCAATAGGAATTTCAAGAATTTGCAAGGAACATATTACCAGGTGGATCACCGCAGAAGTTGTTTCTCAGGGCTGCCCTTTTATTCTTCACCACTCACAGCTGCACTGACTATGGGCACCTCCCAACTATAGTGGGGGGACATGACTTGGGAAGGATGGTCCAAGGCACTTGGTCCTAATTGGAGATCAATCTTCACATCAGTGTCTTGGAAATGACAGCAGTCCTGTAAGGGATGCTGGCGTTTCAAGATGCTCTCCCTTCAGGAACGATTGCCATCCAGACCGACAGTATTTCAGTTGTCTGGTACATCAGTAAGCATGAAGGAACCAGATCCTAACCCCATGTCAAGAGGCAATGATAGTTTAGCAGTGGGCAAATCTCTTCCTGCTGCTTTCCTTGGCACTGCATATTCCAGGGAAGTCCAACATGCTAGAAGACAAATTTAGAAGGTCCATCTTACTCCCTCACAAGTGGTCTCCCAACCCTGTGGTGGTGGAAATTATTTTGTCAGTGGGTTCAGCCTGCCATGCTGTGATCTCTGCTTCCACTTTCGTCTTCAAGTGCAGCAGGTAATTCTCCATGATCCCTACAGAGGGGGAGTCACTGAAAGGATGGATCTCTAGTCCACGACTGGCCTCATGGGCTTCTGTATGCTTTTCCTTCTAACCCCTGATTCCCAAGTTTCTACAGAAAGTGTGTCACCAGAAGTGCAAAGTAATCATTGCTCAGTTTTGGCCTGTACACATACGGTTTCCCTTCCTGTGGCCTCATCTGGTGCACCTTCCTTGGGTGTTTGATCTGAACTAGGTTTTCCTTTCTCATCCATCAGGTGTAACTCACCGGACATGTAGACCCGCAAGTTGACTGCATGCTTTCTTCTATTCCAGTGATGGCTAGACAATCCAGGTTTTCCTCTCTAGTCAAACATGTCCTCATATTCTCTCAGAAGGGTTCTACTAGAAAGGTATACAAGAGTAAATGAAAAAGATTCTCCATTTGGGCTGTCCAGAAACAGACCCCTTTTCAGCAGCCATTATAGCAATTCTAGATTTTCTTGCTTCCATATTTAATAGCGGTGCTAGTTATTCTACCTGAAGAATCAGCTTGCGGCTATCTAGAATTTTCATGTAGGATATAGCCATTCGTCATCTTTGGCATCATCTAAGCCTTTCTTAACGGTATCTTTTTACACCGTCTCCCCCACCCCGTAAAAGACCCTACTCCAAACTGGGATTTAAATATACTTCTTCAAGCCCTGACTTGACCATTTGAACCAGCTGCCAAAATGAACTTAAAAATTTTTGTCTTGGAAAACTATTTTTCTGGTTGTGATCGTATCGGCCAGATGAGCATCGTAACTCAGGCCCTCTTTTCCAAGTCTAGATTTTCTTCGTGTTTCACTGAGTTACGTTTCCGAATTGAAGTCTACTAAAGCTAAGTACCCCCGTTGGGGATCCTTTTTTCTTGCATTAACCGATGTAAGAAAAAGTTAATTGTCTCGCCTGTGGAAAGCAAATACCCCACTGAGACTTCCACTCTTACTGCCTCGCTTGCCTAGGCCCAGACCACGACATCCCCCATTGTCGCTTCTGTGCTTTAATGCCAGAACTATCCGTCGTTGGGCCCTTATAGTAGCCAGATATTTTTGTTTACACTCCTCGAATTCTGATATGGCTTCGGTAAGCCATCCAACAGCAGATCTTCCGAAAAAATGTAAATATAAAGACAGAGACAGACCACACAGGTAAAAAACCTTCCGACAACGCTTCTGTTAAGCTAGTCGTCAGTCCTTTGGTACTCAGTGAGGCACTTTCGCAGCCCCTGATGCCTGCTTCAGTTTCGCAGACTACTACTAAGACCCTTTCGGAGTCTAGTATGCCGTAAAACTCCTCTTCGTCTAAAGATCCTGTGGTCGTGTCTACCTTGGATGGGTCTGGAGCCACTGAGCAGGCACCGGCTTCCGAGAAAGTCCTTCGCACCTCCGAATCTTGAAACAAACAGACGTCTTCTTTCGAGACTACTGTTCTTTTCAAAACAACAGAGTTCCTTAGGCCAGGGTTCGAACCACACCCAAGAAACCGACTACCCATTCTCAGGCGCCTGGTACCTTGCCTCACTCTCAAATGCTTAAAATGGCAGAAGACCTTATCATGCTGATCAAGGGAAGCCAAGCTACCCCTTCAGAAAGGAAAAGAGATCTGTCTTCCAGTAGTTCTGTCTGAACAAGAGTCCGATGAATCTGATGCATCTTGACTATCTCCACTTAGGTTTCTGATACAGAGGAATCCATTCCTTCAGCCTGTCCCCCAGAGGATTTTTCCTTTGGGGAAACACTGCTTACCTTAAGGGAGCATTTCCAGTGGGAGAGTCAGGACTACCCTCAGTCTAAAAAGAGACTCCGGGAATTTCTAGAGTCTCTGAATCACACAAATATCTTTTTAAAAATCCCAACAGCTGACCCTGAGGTAATTTCTCAAGGGCCAAAAAGGGATTAAAGCAATCTCTGCTAAGAATCCCACCCCCTCAGACAGGGATTCCCGAGCATTGGACAGATGGGGTAAAAAAGTATACACCTCAGCTACTCTTGCTGTCAGGGCACTAAATTGTCAGTTCCATATGCTTAAATATTAGCAACATACCTTGGAACTCTTTAAACAAAAAATGTCCTCCTTTCCTGCTTAGACAGAATCTAAAGATTTGCAAGACTTAATGCATTCTGCAAGTCAAGTAACTAAACACACCTTGCACTGTGGTTTTGACGCCCTAGAAGCTTTTTGCAGGGCAGCAGTCACTGGATCTGTCGTTAGAAGACATGCATGGCTTAAGGAACAACCCCTGCCAGACCATGTCAAATCTAAGTTGTTGGATGCACCCTTGCACAAAGATAAGTTATTTGGCACTAAGGCATAAGACGTCTTAAAAAAGATGGAAGAAAAAGCAAAATCTATGGAAACAGATTTCCTACAGGTCCAGCAGGCATTTTCCCTCCAAGCACTGGTCCTTTCCTGCTCCAAGTAAAGAAGCACAGCCTAGGGCCCGTGGAAACAGCCCCCCCCCCCCCAGACAGCCACCCCACAGAATGCAGAGATCTAAGTAGTGGATTACCTCCACTTCAAAACCAGGGAGTTCTAAGCCACCCCTTTATGGTAAGAACTCAAAATGACTCGCCTCCTCCCGATCCCCCCTCTGCCCACCTTCACTTACCCCTAGGAGGAAAACTCTCCCTTTACTTAAGCACCTGGGCCACCATTACCAAAGACCACTGGGTTATGAACATTGTGTCTCAGGGATGCAAATTCTCCTTCCACAGCCTTCCAACCCCAAAAGGGTTCCCAGATCTACCGCCAAATCAGTGGGCAGAGGCTCAAAAGCAAATCCATTCCCTGTTCTCTTTGAGGGCAGTAGAGCACGTTCTTGCAGAACAGATAGGCCTAGGCTTCTACTCCAGACTTTTTCTGGTGTCCAGAAAAGAGGGCACCTGGCGCCCCATCCTTGATCTATCAATTCTAAACACCTTACTGGTGATCCCAAATTCAAAATGCTCACCCTCCAGCAGCTGCTACCCATGCTCTCCAAGGACACTTGTCTAACCACACTGAATCTAAGAGGCCTACCTCCACGTTCCTATCAGGGAATCATGCAGAAAATATGTCCGCTTCAGGGCAGGATCTCAACACATTCAGTTTTCTGTGCTTCCCTTTGGCTTTTCTACTGCTCCCAGAGTTTTCAGAAAATGCCTGGCCCTGGCCATTGCCTTTTGCAAACAAAGAAATATTCAAATTTACCCCTACTTAGACGACTGCCTTATTCAGGCAGACAGTCAGGAAAAGCTGCTCAAACACCTGGCCTTTGTAAAGAGTCTACTTACCTCCGTAGGGTACACAGTCAATGAAAAGAAATGAAAACAGGTGCCCACCCAAATGATCTTCCTGAGAGCAAGTCTGGACACAGCATCCCAGATGGCATACCTTACACCAGAGAAACAAATTTTTCTGTCAGCCTACTTCTGTCAACTGGCCACTAGGCACCAGCTTTCTGCAAGAAAAATCCTCCAAGCTCTGGCATTCATGGCATTTTGCATACTCCTCATTTCTTATGCCAGACTGCATATGAGGAAACTTCAGTGGTACCTAAAGTCTTTTGTGTCAACACTCTCAAGACCTGGAAACCCTTCTATCTATAATTCCTTGCCTCAGAAAGCAATTTCTTTGGTGGGCAACAGCATGCTCCCACAACAAGGGATTGCCCTTCTCCCCACACCCTGCCACCCAGACCCTCACCACAGATGCATCAGATTACACTTGGGGTGCATACCTGGACAGCGGGTGCATCCAGGGCCAATGGAGCCCACATCAAATCCCCCTGCACATCAACCAAAAAGAGAATATGGCTGTGCAGCATGACTTGATAGCTTTCAAACCCCTTCTCTCCCCATGGGTTCTCCTGATCAAAACAGACAACATCACTGTGATGTGGCATTTCGACAAGCAGGGAGAGACTCACTGCTACCCTCTTTGCAGGCTGGCCATGACCCTTTGGCTCACAGCCTCTTCCATGCAAGTACACATGTTAGCACAATACCTTCCAGGGTCTCTCAACCCCCTAGCAGACCAATTAAGCAGAACGCTTTTGGACCCACATGAGTGGCAGCTCAACAGAAATTACCTTCTTCCTAATAACTCAGAAATGGGGAACCCCAAAGGTCGATCTTTTTGTCTCCCACACCAACTATCAGCTCAGCAAATTCTGCACCAGGAGTATCACTGCACTGCTTGGAAAATGGATGCCCTGTACTTCCCATGGGTAAACCTCTCTGTCTATACCTTTCCTTCCCTACCTGTCATCCCAGGGGCACTGCTCAAAATAAGAGAGGAAAAACCAAGGACCATTCTTATAGCTCCAGACTGGCCCCTACAGCACTGGTACCCCTTTGCTGCGCAGCCTGTCCCCACTGCCTCCATAGCGTCTTCCTCAAATTCCAAACCTCCTAACCCAGAGGGAAGGGGAATTCATGCATCCCAATTGCAGACACTCAGTTTGGCAGCTTAGTTTATTCCCTAAGTCCGAACCAATCTACCATCCTCAGTAAACAGGTTCTGGATGTTATCCGTGAGGCCAGATGCCCTACCACCAGAATGTCTTCTGCAGATAACCTACCACCAGAATGTCTTCTGCAGATAAATGGAAGAGGTTCTGCACCGGGATCCAGGCTAAGGGGGCCAATATGGCACAGCTCTCCATCCTTCTCATCCTGGATTACTTAGCTGACCTACTACACAGTGGTCTCTCTTTCTCCTCTATAAAAATTCATGCCTCTGCTGTTTCTGCTCATTTTCCCACTGAGCAGCCCCTTTTTCTCACACCCTTTGATCAAACAGTTCCTCAGAGGGGCTAGCAACTTGAGGCCTCCCAGAAGGGCACCAACACCAGCTTGGGACCTTAACTTTGTCTTGGAAAAGCTCTCCCTGCCTCCTTTTGAACCAGCTTCTTCTGCAGAGCTAAAATTTCTCTCCTGGAAGACTGCCTTCCTTCTGGCCATCACTTCAGCCAGAAGAGTCTCTGAGCTGCAATCACTCATGGCTGTGGAACCTTTCATCTTCCATGAAGACCGGGTATCCCTCAGAACTAAACCATCCTTCATGCTCAAGGTGGTGTCCTGTGTGGCTCTCAACCAATCCATTAATTTGCCTATCTTCTTTCCTAATCCCCAGAACAAGGGGGAAAGGATTATTCACTCTCTAGATGTGCACAGACAGCTCAGATACTATCCTGACAGGACTAAACCCTTCAAAAAGTCTGATCAATTGCTGGTTAGCTTTGCTACAGGGACAGAAAGCAAAGCCATCTCCAAGCAAACCATTTCCAAATGGATAGCACACTGCATCCATTTCTGCTCCAAACGGCATGGTAAGCCTCCCCCCAGGAGGTCAGGACACACTCCACCAGAGCAGACTCCACCTCTGCAGCTTTCCTCAGAGGAGTATCCACCAGGGACATCCTGGAGGCTGCCACCTGGACATCTGTTCACACTTTTACCAAGCATTACCACCTGCCTCTCTTCTCCAAATCTAGGGCAGGGTTTGCCTCTGCAGTCTTGCAGGGCATCCTAGCCAGCCTCTAGCTTCCTTGACTGCCGCCACTCATTTCCTCAGCTTTGGGAATCTACCCAAATGTGATGACTGTAACAGTGAAACACGAAGAACATAGTACAGTTGTGTACACTTACTCTAAATGTAGATGTTCGAGTGTATTCATTGTTGCAGTCCTGGTTTCCCTCCCTCCATCCCCCTTTTTTCTCCTTCTCCTTTTGTTAACATTCTTCCTTGTTGTTTTCCTTTCCTTATAAGGGACATATTGGTATATATTTTCCACTGGTGGGGTTCTTCCACCAGAACCTGGCCTCTTACTTTGGGGGCTCCTGACAGGTTAGGGCAAGAAAAACTGATGTAATGGCATCTGCTGCTTTACTTGATACCACTGACTATCTGACATCAGTCTTCAAGTGACAGCAGCCGATGCAGAAATACTAAGTCTATGGTATTCTGGCCGGCCGAGGGCAACCCTGGCATGGATAACCCCAAATGTGATGACTGCAACAGTGAAAAAACTCGAACATCTACAGTTATGGTAAGTGTACACAACTGTGCTTTTTTCACAAAGCCCAGGTCTCTCTCGACATTAGTCCTTCCTTTGTACCTAAGGTGGCTTCAGAAATGGCTGTGAATCGATCAATCATCCTGTTTCTTTACACATTTTTCCAACAAAGGCTGGTACATGCTGCACCTTTTAGATGTGCATAGGCAACTTCATTTCTATCTCCACAGAACAGAAGATTTCAGAAAATCAGCTCAGTTTTTTCTCCAAAGCCAAAACGGGTAAATCTGTCTCAAAGGTGACTTTAGCCAAGTGTCTCACTGATTGCATTTCATTTGCCTGTAAGGAAAATGGATTGACACTTCCTAGACCTCTTCAGGCTCATTCCACCAAATCTGTGGCCGCAACCTCTGCCTTCTGGTGTTGCCTTTCTATAGATGACATTTGCATAGCTGCCACTTAGTCTGTCACTCATACCTTCATTGCGCACTGGAAGTTGGACATTTTTTCTAGAAACAGGGCAGCATTTGGCTCCACCATACTCTGGCATATCCTTCCTTAAGGTCCACCCTGGAACTTTGCCCCATTGGTTGAGAAACAGAGTGAAAATACATCATCAGGCACAAAAGTTATGTATTCACCATAACTATGCATTTGGCTAATTTCACCATTTACTTTTTCCTCTCACCTCTTCACTCCGTTGTCTAATCTTCTATAAGTCGATTCTATGACCTCATCTTAAGTAATACTGACAAAAACTGCTCAGTACAAAACATCTCACTCGCCAATCCCCACTTCCTATACTCTTCCTTTACTCTTCTAATAACTTTTTGTTTTCTATCGTATGATAATAATGGAAGCATGCTCATAATTACCAATACTGTAACAAAAAAAAAATGTGTATTATACTGTATATATGTTTAGAGAATGCCAGTTATAAAAATGCCGAGTTATTTTCATTTTTCCACATGAATGTGTAATAACCTCTTTCTCTGTATAATACTATGAAGCTGTAATATATTAGTTTTATATTATGTCTGTAATTGGAGCTTTTCTCCTCGGCCCTCTGCTGAAAACTTATTCTTCTTGACCAGTCAGACCATCCTGGTAAACGTTTGTCAAATAAATAGGTAAAGAAATCTGTGTTGTCTGTTTTCATCCTTCCTCAGCCTCCCACCCTCCAACCCTTTTTCTACTTAAAAATGTTATTCCTGAGCTCCTAGTTTGATCTGAGGAGTGTTACATTGCCTGAATGTTGATGAGCTCCAGCTCTTTCCTCTTTCTTCTCCTTCCTTAATGCAGCTTTTACTGAGATTTTATATTTCTTACTGTATTCTTTGCACTTTTAGCCCCTATAGACAAGCGTTTAGGCTGACGGGAGGGCAAACTCAATCTAAGGTGTTTTGTGATGTACTGGAGTATTATGGGTAAGGGGGAGGAGCTTGATCTGTGGAGCCAGGTCTTTTTAGAAGTGGCTGAATATATACAAAAAGAACGCCACAAAAGCCGTCCAAACACCACCAACCAAAATTTGTTGTTCACAAATAAAATGAGCGCATTCGTCCCAAAGTTATCAGGACTTCATCAGACAAAACAGATGCATCCCAAAAACTTTAAATAGCCTCCATTAAATTGTATGAACAAGTAATTGATTACTTGAAAGAAAATGCAATAAAATAAATAAATACAGTACATCACAATTTAGAACTCCTACTCTAGCACAGTATACAAACTACCAAAATCTTTGTTGGATGTTTATTCCCCATCAGTAAAAGTTCTAGCACATTTAACCCACCTTTGCATCCTAGTTTGTTTTGAAAAAAATTGTTAAGTTTATTTGAGGGGAACATTTATGTAAAGGAAGGAAATGGAAACATAATATAAGTTTAATAGAGAGAGATCATTTAAATAAGTTAAGGTCTTATAATATAAGGGTTAGGAAACCGGACAAGAGGGGGGTGTTGGTTTTAATGAATAAAGTGGATTATATTAATAAGATGGAAAAAATATTAGCACAAGATGCATATGAATTAGTATCCATTAATGAAGCGAACATAGCTTATCAGGGTATACGGAATTGCTTGAATTATATGTTTATTGAAGGGTCTATTGTAATGGACGAATATAGTTATTTGAATGTTTTGTTTCCTGCCATTCCTGTGGTTTTTGCATCGCAAAATTCATAAGCATGTTGAAAATCCTCCTTTGCGCCTTATTGTTGATGGGAGGGGGGTTCATTACCTCCGCCTGTGCGAAGTTTTTAGACTTTAAAGTTCCATGGAGATGAGAAACATACTCTTAAGGATTCTTGGGAATTTCTGGAAAATATTGATTCACTGGATTTTTATGAAAGTGATGTATTTCTTACTGTGGATGTTAAATATCTTTATACAGTGATACCCCATATTAAGGGCGCTGAATGGTTCTGCCGATGTTCTTCGTGTTTCACTGTTGCAGTCATTGCATTTGGGTTATCAGTCGGCCTGATTAACAAAGTCTTGGGTCCTGCGTTGGTTGCTGTCCCTTCTTCCATGACATCAGGCCATCAGGGGTATAAAACATGCAGCCGACACCATTACATCAGTCTTTCTTGCCTTGCGGTGCCCAAAGCAGAAGCAGTTCGCAAGTGCCGGTCGGCCGACTCCTGAAATTTTAATTTCGAGTTTCAGAACCGAAGTCTTCAACTAAAGCGAAGTACCCTGTTCGGGAAACTTTTTCTTGCTCCTTACCAATGTCAGTAAAAGTTAATAATTGCATTACTTGTGGAAAGCAAATACCGATAAAGATTTTCATTCATACTGTATTCCTTGCCTAGGCCCTGACCACGACGTACCTTGCTGCCGGTTTTGTGCTTTATTTAATCCGCGCACTATCCGTCGTCTGTATATTTTTCCTCTAAATATTTCGGTTCTCGGTTTAATTATCCAGCAATGTCGTTGATTAGCCATCCGACTACCGGGATTTCGTAAAAAGGCAAAGATAAAGACAGAGACAGGCCGCCAAGGTCCAAAACTGCCAACGACGCTTCTCCTAAGCCAGTCGCCAGTTCGTTGGTACTCAGTGAGGTGCTTTCACAGACCCTGATACCCACTACTTCTGATTTGCAGGTCTCTACTGAGACCCATTCGGAGTCGGGCATGCCGTGAGATACTTCAACTATGGAACCGGCGGATGTCTGTACCTTGGATGGGTCCGGAGCTGCTGTGCAGGCACCGGCTTCTGAGGGTGTATTCAGGCCTACGGACCTGCATATTAAACAGATGCCTCCTTCTTCATTTAGGCCTAAATCTCGAACCATGCCTAAAAATACGACGCCCAGGCCGCATGCTCAGGCCTCTGTGCCTAAAAAACAAATGCTAAGAATGGCTGAAGATCTTATAACTCTTACAAGGGGGGAAGGCTGGCTTCCCCTGATTAGAGACCTAGGACTGAAGTTGTTTATGAATCTTCTGACCAGGATTCTGATGTTTCTGATTCTTCTGATGATCTGGATTTGCCCTTATCTACTTATGAGGATTCTGATGCAGAGGACTCTATTCCCACTGCTTCCCCTCCAGAGGATTTTTCTTTTGGTGAATCCTTACATACACTAAGGGAGCATTTCCGCTGGGAAAGCCAGGATTTTTCTGATTCAAAAAAGAGGCTTAGGGATTTCTTACTCCTGCCTCAGCATAGGCCTTAAGCTATTCCTCCTGTACTAAACATTGTTGATGATGCTTTTTCGGAATCTAGTTTGGCCCCTGATTTTTTGCCTTCTGCTCCCAGAAAACCTGACAGATATTACAGGGTTCCTGATTCACACAAGTTCCTTTTTAAAAATCTTATTGCGGATCCAGAGACTATTTCATAGGGACCCAAGGGCATTAAGGCTTCTACTGCTAAAAATCCTACCCCTTCTGATAGAGACTCCAGGGCGCTGGATAGATGGGGTAAGAAGGTTTACACTTCTGCAACCTTGGCCAATAGGGCTTTAAACTGCCAGTTTCATATGTTAAAGTATCAGCAACATGTTATTGGATTGCTTAAACAGAAAATGATGTTGATTCCTGACTGTGCGGAAAATAAAGAATTACAGGATTTAATGCATTCTGCTGAACAGCAGGTTGGAAAGCATACTTTGCAATGTGGATTTGATTCATTACAGGCTTCTTGCAGGGCTGCTGTTACTGGGTCTGTGCTCAGAAGGCATGCTTGGCTTACGGAGCAATCTTTGCTTGATCATGTTGAAACTCAATTGTTGGATGCTCCCTTAAATCAGGACCGCCTGTTTGGCAACAAGGCTGAGGAAGTTCTTAAAAAGATGGAAGATCAAGCTAAATCTATGCAAACTGTTAAAGATTTCTTACATGTTCAGCCTCCTAGATTTAGTAGGCACTGGCTCTCTAAGAATTGGTCATTTCCAGGTCTTCTCAAGCCAAACCCAGACCCCAGGTTTCACTCCCAGGGGACACACAAGACTAAGCAGTGGGGGGTTTCCACACCCAAATCAGGGAGTAGTAAGACTCCCCCCTATCTCAAAGACTTGCTTTTAAGACTTCCAAGCACTTCCCAATTGAATGCTCCTTTAGGCGTAAAGATTGGTCTGCAGGCCAAAAACTGGGAACTCATTACCCAAGACAAATGGGTATTAAATATAGTGTCCCGAGGATACAGATTTCACTTCCACACCTTACCAACACCAAGCGGGTGGCCAGATCTACCCCCAAATCAGTGGGCAGAGGCCCAAAATCAAGTACTCTCTCTCTTAAGCATGGGGCTATTCATTTGGTACCAGAAGAGGAAAAGGGAAAAGGTTTCTATTCAAGACTTTTTTTGGTACCCAGAAAAGGCAGTACATGGCGTCCTAGCCTGGACCTTTCTACTCTAAATACCTTTCTAGTGATTCCAAAATTCAAGATGCTGACTCTTCACTAGCTGCTTCCTATGCTAGGCAAAGATGCATGGTTGGCAACACTAGACTTAAAAGAAGCATACCTGCACATCCCTATCAGGGAGTCTTGCAGAAGATACCTACACTTCAAAGCAGGCTACATGCACTATCAGTTCTCTGCACTGCCCTTTGCTTTATCTACTGCGCCCAGGATATTCACAAAGTGCCTAGCTCCAGCCATTGCATTCTGCAGGCAAAGAAATATTCAAATATATCCATACCTGGACAATTGTCTAATTCAGGCAGAAAGCCAGGGCATATTTTTGAATCATATGGACTTTATTCAGAGGGTACTGACTTGTCTGGGGTACACCATAAACGAAAAGAAATCACACCTGGTACCCTGTCAACAAATTATATTCCTGGGAACAAGCTTGAATACAACTTCCCAGATGGCTTTCCTCACGCCAGAGAAATGGACTCATCTGACAACCTACTTCAAACAAGTGGCCACAAAAACCCAGTTATCTGCAAGGCAAGTACTGCAAGCCTTGGGGTTCATGGCCTCCTGCATTCTTCTAATTCCATATGCAAGGCTGCATATGAGGAAACTGCAATGGTATCTCAAAAGCCTATGGTGTCACCATTCACAGGATCTAGAAGCTTACCTTGCCTACGCTTAGAGTTCCTTTGGTGGACAGAGGCCTGCCACCAAAACAAGGGACTACCATTCACACTACCCCCTGCTGCCCAAACCTTAACAACAGATGCATCAGACTATGCATGGGGAGCTCACCTGGCAGGGAAGTGCATTCAGGGCAAATGGAACCCAAGTCAAATGCACCTACACATAAATCAAAAGGAAATGTTAGCTATACAGAATGCTCTGACAGCCTTCAAGGACCGCATTCTTCCAGGACAACTAATGGTAAAGACGGACAACCCCACGGTCATGTGGTACATAAACAAGCAGGGGGGTACACACTCTTACCCCCTCTGCAGACTAGCCATGGCATTGTGGAACACAACCTTGCGCTACCACGTGAATCTACAAGCTCAATTCCTGCCAGGAAAACGAAATACACTGTCAGATGGACGAAGCAGAAACCTCATGGACCCACATGAGTGGAAGCTGAAACCAAGAATTTTCAACATGTTGACAAGCAAATGGGGGAGCCCAGATATAGACCTGGTGCCTCCCCCGAGAACCATCAATTGGACAAATTTTGTACATGGATTCCCCACAAACTAGCTTGGAAAGTGGATGCTCTATCCTTCAGCTGGAAAAAACTATCCGTTCATGCCTTTCCTCCTCTGCTCCCCAAGGTACTACTAAAGATCAAAAAGGACAAGCCAAGGACGATTTTAATTGCACCAGACTGGCCACGCCAACACTGGTATCCCCTCGTGCGCATTGTGTCACGCTTGGCCCCATGGCACCTGCCTCAGACTCCTTCCCTGTTGTCTCAGCAGGAGAGCCAGATTCTGCACCCTCAACTGCAAACCCTGAGCCTAGCAGCCTGGCTAATTACCTAATCTCTCCTTTACACCACCCCTCAGTAAATCAGTGATGGATATAATTTTAGAGGCTAGGAGGCCTAGTACTAGAAAATCTTATGCTGCAAAATGGAAAAGATTTTGTACCTGGAACCAATCTGAAAGGATGAGTGCAGCATTACCCAGTTTATCTCAGATTCTACAATATTTGACTGAGATGCTTCATAAGGGCTTGTCCTTTTCCTCCATCAAAATTCATTCCTCAGCCATTTCAGCTCATTATAGCACAGAGCCTCCCCTCTTCTCTCAGCCACTGCTCAAGCAGTTCCTCAGAGTGGCCAAAAACGTAAGGCCACCGAGGAGAGCTCCACCCCCAGCGTGGGACCTTAACTTTGTCTTGGAGAAACTCACTCTTCCTCCTTTCGAGCCAGCTGCTACTGCAGATTTAAAATTTCTTTCCTGGAAAACAACTTTCCTTTTAGCAATCACTTCTGCAAGAAAGGTATTTGAGTTACAGAACCTTATGGCAGTGAAGCCTTTCATCATCTTTCATGCAGACAGGGTGTCCCTCAGGACCAAAGATACAATTTCTTTTTCAAGCAAATCTAACTTACTCAGGTTGCTTTGACCCATTTTCTGTCCCATTCGGTAACTTGTTGATCCTAAGGCATAGAAAAGGGGTCCACGGCTTACAAACAGCTAGATGAATTATTCGACAAGACCGGCCTGGAGATGTTGGACATTATTATTAAAAGCAACCTGAGTAAGTTAGATTTGCTTGAAAAAGAAATTGTATCTTTGAATGAAATTATTATTAATGATTTGCTGTTTTTTCAGTATGCCAATCAGTATAATGTAGTGCTTAGTAAAATCGACAAGTTTGTTGACAAAAATGTTAAAATTAAAGTGAAAAAGTTATCTAGGGACATATTAGACTACAAAAACAATATGGCATACACTTTTGGGTTGAACAATAGCAAAATATTAAGAAATATGAGTCGTGTGTTAAGCGAATAATAATATCGACAATTTTGAGGTTGACAACAATGATTTAGACTTGGGGGACTTTCAGGATGAACAGTCATGTTTTTTAGGAGGATCTCCGGGACCGAGGAGATCAGAGAGCTTGAGAAACAAAAGGAGAGGGACTCCAACAAATCAGCAAAGTGGTGTATACCACAATCTACAACAAGTGAACAACAATTACAACATGAAAGGGCGGTGATACAACGAGAAGAGATAGAGATAAGTTATGGACTTAATGCTGGTTCTAGCAGTGAAACTGTTAACACCAACAGTACTGTCAGCGATATGTTATTAAGTGAATTGCACTCCAATAATGTTGCTGCATTGAAATGTGATGTTAGTACTAAAGCTGGTTTTACCATTTACAATTTCAGTGCTCTTGAAATAAAAGAAATGCATCATGATTTATTAGTTAAGGGTTTTATGTTTGTTCCTGTGCTCTGCTATAATATGGTTGATTTATTTACTAGTTTGAAATTATACACAAGGCAATTAAACTTGTTTCTGTATTTTAGAGGGCAAAATGATCAAAGAAATGTGATACCCCTGGTTTTAACTAGGAAAAGCACTTTTGTGCCACCTACTCACAAGGATGTGGCAATGTTTGAAAGGTTATCCTTAAATAGCATGCAAGGCTATATGGAAAATAAACATAATGTGGTTGAATCCGATAATCTAACTGTGGCTGAGAGGTCAGTATTAAAAGAATTGATTACTAACAAGGAAGTTAGAATTATGAAGCCCAATAAAGGAGGTGGTGTGGTCATTATGTCTCAGGCTGATTATGCAGCTAAGATGCATGGCATTTTAGATAACGACACCACCTACCAGAGGGCTTCTAGGAGTGAAATGAACATAGCTTATCATAAGATTGATTTGTTCTTGATGGACACTCTGTTAGAGGGAGGAGTCCAGGAGAACGAGTATAGATTTTTGATGGTAGAAGACCCGATGACACCCGCTGTGTTTGGTATTCCCAAGATCCATAAAAGTCTGAATGATCCCCCATTTAGACCAATAGTGGCAGCAAAGGGCTCTAAAACTGAGCCACTCGAGGCATATATTGATAGGAATACACAGGGGTTGTTGACCAGGTTTTGCCACATATTGAAAGATTCTTGGCATTGTTTGCAACGCCTAAAGAGTATGGACAAAAAATATATGAACTGAGACATTCCTCACAATAGATGTAGTGAATCATTTTTCAACCATACCTCATGAGGATGGATTGGAACATTGTAAAGAAAGTTTATGTAAAAGTAAGTGTTTAAATGGTGTAAAGTTAAATAATGTAGTAACATTTATGGAATTGATACTCAAGAACAATTATATGACATTTGAAGGTGAATTTTACCATCAGATTTCTGGAGTGGCAATGGGGGCCAAATGTGCCCCCATTTTTGCCAGTCTGGTACTTCTTCACTGGGAGGAGACATTTCTCTTCCCTTCCCCTTTTTTTGAACGGATTGTATGTTACAATCTGTTCTTGGATGATATACTGGTTCTTTGGAGGGGAGATGAAGCTGAGGCTAAGAATTTTGTTGAGTATCTTAATTCTACCACCCCATTTTTTTCTTTCATGTTTAAGTGGAACAACCAAATGATAGACTTTTTGGACATAAAGCTTATTAAAACGTCTGAAGGGTTGGAAAGTAATATTTACAGAAAAGAGACCTATAGTAATTCATTATTACATTTTTCAAGTTGTCATCCTTCACACCAGCGTAGAAGTGTGGTGAAAGGACAGATGGTTAGTCTGTCTCGACTCGTGAGCAACAATATGACATAACCAGGAAGAGATGTACAACCTTGTAGGGATATTTTATTTCGAGATAGAGGATATCCATTGAAATTGTTGATATCTGTTAGAAATGAGGTGATGAGAAGAAGGGAAACTTCATTTTCACCCATTTTGAAAGATTTGGGTGGGACAGTTAGTACAATTGAAGGACCCGAACCCTTTGATTCTAGAGCTCTTGTTTTGAAATACACTTATCAGACACCTCAGATTATTGAAATTATTAGAAAAGCATGGGATTCAGCATTTGATGCAGAAGTTAAAAATGAGTTAGGACAGACACCACGAGTAATATTTTCCAGAGGTAGGAATATTAAAAATTTACTAGAAAGACCAAAAGAAAAACACACATGCTCATATATGTATAAATGCGGGGCTTGTAGATACTGTAAATATATTAATGATGGGCCTTACGTGACTGTTTGGTGGTATAATAAAACAATTCCATGCCCAGGTAAATGTTGTTGCAATTCTAGGATGGTTGTTTATTTGGCAACATGCACAACATGTTCAGGTTTTTATGTAGGAAAAAACACCCGGAGGTTAAGAGAAAGGATAGCAGAACACCTTAGGGCCATTAAAAATAAGGATATTCATAATGCCTTATATTCACACTCTATTGTGTATGGCAATTTTAAGAGGTTCATATTTTTTGTTGTTGACTGTGTATTGACAAGTGAAAGAGGGGGTGATGATAACACTATAGTTGAGTCCTTGGAATATAAATGGCAAGTTTTGTTGAATGCTACATTATTCCCTGGACTCTATTATGCCCATACTGAAGCAGAGGGCAATGGTTGTTTGATGTTTGTGTCAGTCTACAAGTATTGACTATGAGGTCTTTTTGTCTTTATTCTGTATTGTTGTGAAACACTTGATGAACATTTTTTTATTATTATTAGTATTATTATTTATTTATTCTTTGAGATTTTAACAATTTCATGAATATGTGCTTTACAAATGTTTGTAAGGGTGGGATTATATGTTTTTTTATTATGTTGTGCATGTATTTAATTAGGAAAGAATTTTGATAGGTCAGTTCAAAAGTTTAGTGGGTATTTAAAGTTTGTGATTTGATGCACCTTTTACTCTGAAGAAGCCATTGTATTGATGGTGAAAGCGCTTAGTATATTGGAGCTTGTTGTTTAGCTTTTCATTAAACGGCACTCGGTACAGTCCGTAATTGCTTGGTTTCATTTTTTTTCTCAGTGTTTACCCTCCTTGGGTTTTTGTTTTATAATAATTTTATTATGTTTGAAGGGCAATATTATTTACAGAATAAGGGGGTGGTCATGGGGTCAGGAGTTGTATCCTTGTTTGCAGATATAGTTAAGGATGAATGGGAAAGAGAAGATGTTTTACAAGAAAGAGTGCAGGAATGTTATAGGTTTTATGTTGGATACCTTGGTGATATATTTTTAATGTGCAAGGGAGGTAAGGACCAAATACAGGGCTTTAGTGAATACTTGAATTCAAGTACCCAGTTTCTTAGATTCACATCGGAGGTAAATTAGAGAGTTGTAGGATATTTGGATGTTTTTTGGGAAAGGATTTTGATTTAAATGTATACATGGCTCAGATTTTTAGAAAACCTTCATATTCATATTCTTTCCTACATTTTACTAGTAATCATCCGTTGACACAAAAATGAGCCATGGTTAAGGGTCAGTTTGTAAGGGTGGCCAGGATGGTCACAAGGGTTGAACAGTTTTTTCAAGAATGTGAACTATTAAAATCTGTGTTTGTAAAAAGAGGGTATCCCCTGTCTTTGGTTACTGAACTGATGTTAGAGGTAATGAACAAGAGAGAGAGGGAGGATTTTAGACCTATTCTTAAAATAAACAGGGACAAGGTGGGGGCTGATTTGACTACTCCTAAATAATGGTTAATTAAGAATTATGGCCATGCTTTTATTACTACCTTTAATTTGGATAGTGATTTAATTAAAGGTGTTATGAGAAAAAAATGGGTTATAGTAAATGAAGAGGGTGGTCTGAGACAGGTGTTAGCAATGGACCCACAACTTGTTTATTGAAGGGGGTGGAATTTGAAGCAATTATTATAGAAGCCAAGGAACCCTATTTTTGACAATTTAGGGGGCAATAACATGTCTAATGTGGACAATGTGAGTATTGTAAATGTGTTCATCCTTGTCAACAAATTGTTATAAAGGGGAAGAAAATTATTTTGAAGGGTAAATTTAGTTGTATTTGTAAAGGGTTGGTTTATATAGCCCTTTGTCAGAACTGTCCCTGTATTTATATTTTAAAACACGGAGCGTCATTTGAAGGATAGAATTTATGAATATATTTATATTATTAAGAAAAAGGTTACAAATGCTTTGTTTAAGCATATACAGCAATCACCTGGGCATGAGTTCAGGTTTGTGGTTTTGGGAAAGGTGGACATTAATAATGGGTGGGGTGGGGTGGGAGCCATGGGCCCTCATTTTAGAGAAAAGGGAACTTTATTGGCAGCTTTTTTTTTTGAATGCGAATAGTTGGCCTAGGCTGAATGGCTATAGCTCAATAACATATGTTTTAAAATTAAAAGCCTTGGACAGTTCATATTTACAAAATGATGGTATTAAACCATTTATTTGTTTTATTTATTTATTTGGTTTTTAACCGTCTTTTATTAATATACAGCTTCAACACCATAGGTCTGATTTGATGAACATTTGAGCTTTTATTGATGGGGAATATACATCCAACAATGATTTTGGTAGTTTGTATACTGTGCTATAGCAGGAGTTCTAAATTGTAATGTATTGTATTTTATTTATTGCATTTTCTTTTAAGTAATTAATTACTTGATCATGTTACTTAATGGAGACTAAAGTTTTTGGGATGCATCTGTTTTATTGTCTGATGAAGTCCTGATAATTTGGGGACAAAAGCGCTTTGTTTGTGAACAATATATTTTGGTTGGTGCTGTTCAGATGGCCTTTGTGGCACTTTTTGTTGTTTTTCTTTAGAGTTTAATTTGGTTTATTCATTGGTGGCTGAAGCTGTGTCCGAGGTTGGATCCAAGACCTGTCAGTTGAGGACGGATGAAAACGGCCAACACAGATGCATAGTTATGTTGAGGTAATAACTTTTTTTTATCTTATTATTGATGTTCATAAACAACACTTTTCATAGTCTTATCTTGGTTATATTTTGAGTAATTAATTTATTCTCATATTTCTGTAGTTGCTTGCTCAACAGCCAGTTTCAGACACATTCCTAAGTATATTGTGTCATGACCCCATAAAAATGGGAAGTTCTGTACTAAATCTTATGCTGGGGCATAATTCATTACTTACAGCTTTCATTTTGCTTTCTTTACTGGTATAGTAGTAAATTGTTTGCCATATAATTTTATATCTTGTACCAGATTAGAAACTTGGAATTTTATGTTATTTGTAAAAGGGGTTATTTTCTCACTAGTATTTCTCCTTTAATATCCAGTTACATTTGATCTTCTTATGTCTCCAGCTAATTTATTTTTATTTAACATTTGAACTGATATCCTCTTTCTTCCTCATAATTGGGTCTCGGATCCAGCTCTGTCACATTTTCCAGACTTGAATGCAACTCTCAGGCTCCCCCCTTTACCCACAATGCACTACCACAACCCCATAACCTCAGATCTTATTTGCCACTTCAGCGATTTGACGTGAATATGTGCACTTGTGCAGCTATTTGTGTATTGGGTAGAAAAGTGAAAATTTTTTCTGCAGTTGTTGTTTCTTGCCTTTCTCCTCCCTTGTTAACTTTTGGAGTGTTATGGCTTTGATTATTGTTTCTCTGTCTCCCTTCATAGGAAAATTCTTTAGATGCGTAGTTGTTTGTGTATTATTGTTATTGTTACAGTTTTTACAACTTGGAGAGATGGCAGGTGAATGGAGATTTTAAGTCAAAGCATTCCAGACCTCTGTCATCACTCTCTTCCAGATCCTCAAGAAGCTGGACTGAGGCAGACATGGACAAGGATGATGAGGGAGTTCCTCAAGGTCCAGATCCAGATTAGGGTAGTGTCTGCTCCATCACCTATCGGATCAGTGAGCTCAACTCCTTCTCCGATCCAAACCTTGGCATCAGAATTGTAGGATTCAGGACACCCGAGTGCTGGCCTCAGTGCAGGGGGAAACTTCTTCGAATCCAGTGATGCCTCTGATGAGTCCTGTTCTTATTCCTTCAGATCAGAGCGGATCTCTGAACCAAGACATGAACCCCAGGTTTGGGGGAATGGAGTTGACTCCTTATTTGACAGATCTGTCCCTTCACCTGGGTGCTTCAGCCTTCAACAGCTCGGGTCCGATTCCCTCTGGAAGCCATGAATCTAGTGAGGGTCCTAGCCATTTTTCCTTCACTGTCTCTGCTCCGAGAGAGGTGGAGGGGACTTCACTGGGTCTGTCAGCTTTCCAGGTAGTGGAAAGGATATTCTCCTGTAGTGGAGAACCGTCATCTTATGTCCTGCAGCCTATCCTTGTATCTTGTTTGGGTCGTGGTCTTGAGCCTACTTATCCTGTCCAGGGCCAGCAGGATTTTCCAGCCCAGGAAAGATCGCCTTCTGATGGTTTCCCTGAGTACCCAGCGGAGGAGGTCCTCCAGAAGAAGACGTGCAAAAGGAAGCACATAGACTCTCCAGTGGAATTGGTAACCAATGACACTGACTTTGATGAAGGAGAAGGAACCCCTCGATCACCACCTGATGATGTCTCATTCGGACACATTCTAGAGATCCTGAAGCAGAAAGGTGGGTAGTCTGTTCTACCTCCTTCTGAGGAGTTGGTGTTCTTGGAGAGCTTCAAGGCAGACCATCTAGATTCTGTGTGACCCCACCCCCCGGCGGACAATGTCATTGATTTGGTTTCCCAACGTGCATGGAAGGAACTGGATACCATTGAGCCCATTCCTAAATGCTCTGATAGGTTTCTGGTCCCACCATCTGACAGGAAGCACCAGAATAAGGGTCCTGTAGTTGATGCCATTGTGGTGGTGGCCACCACTGAGAGAACTGGCGGAGGAGAGTACCAGTTTCCATCCTCTTAAGTAGTCTAGAGCATTGGACAGGTTCAGAAAGCGCATTTACACCTCAGCCACTTTTGTACTGTGGTTGTTAACTCATTACAGCCAAGTGACTCCTCCTGGCATTTCTGCAGTTACCTCCTACTGCTCCTCTAGGCATCAAATATTACTCATATTTGCATTAATTCCAAAACCATGCTATGTACAAGATGTCAGAATATTTTATCTTGAAGCATACATGATGACAAACAAAATTGTATTGATATTTGACCTCTGTCAATGAGTATTTGTTAGAACTGTAAGAAGATAAATTCATTTTTAAAGGCTTAAGCCACAGCCACTGGTAGTTAAAGGTACACACTCAAAAGAGCTGTACTGGAGGGAATGAGTTAAATTATCTAGCTCATTGTACCCAGCTTCAGAGAGAGCTGATCAAGGAGCTCTTAACCTCTCTCTCACTGAGACCATGCCTGCGGAAGAACTTAAACATTCTCCCAAGCTGGCCACTGTCATATGTTACTAACTCCTTGATGAGGCTAATCTCCTGTACAGCGGAAGGTACCTCAAAGGCTGTTGGTTCAGGCCTTATCCGTAAGGAGACATGCCTGGATGAGACTGTGTGATTTTTGCAAAACCATTTAAGGTGTGCTTTAGTATTGCTTTTGGGAGATATAAATATTGACTGGGGTAAAATCAGTAACCCTAATCCCGCCATGACTATCAACCTATTCAACTTCACTCAACTTACTAACTCCATTACTAGGCCTAACAAAACTAATCCCCCTGGCACCATACTTGACTGGATCCTAGTTTCTCATCCTAACAAAGTTATAAAATCTGGTGTCACTCCTGACCCATTAGGAGACCACCTCCCTGCCTTCTCCATTCGAGCCACACCCACCTCCCCACACTTTCACCAGTACTTTCAAACTCGTAACCTAACTAACTTTAATCCTACTTCTTTCTCTAACTCTCTTAAGCTAACTAACTGGAACCCCCTAAAAACACTGCCATTAGATGAAGCCGTTGACTATTTCAGTTCTACATTCATAACTGTCCTTAACTCCCTAGCTCCTATAAGAAGAAAAAGAGTTGAAACAAAAAACACCCCTTGGCTCACCAATGATACAAAAAAGATTATGCTACAAAGGGATAAAACCTGGAAAGCCTACCTTAAACACAAACCGCCTGAAATCTTCCTTAAGTTTAAGCAGTTAAGAAACCTTGCCAAAAAACTAGTCATTACAGATAAAAAGTCTTACTACATTAAACTACAAGAAAACCATGCAAGAAATCCCAAACAGTTCTGGAATTCTATTATTTCCCTCCTTAGGCCAGGTACAAAAAATAACCCCTGTCCTGATACCAGCAAATCTGACCCAGAAATTGCCTCACTATTCAATTCCTTCTTCAATTCTTCCATCTCTGAGCTAACCAAGACTTTCACCAACAATAACCCTCCTCCCCTACCTGACAGTCTTCCCTTCCCTTCTCCCCCCTCTTTCGAACTCAAACCTGTATCCACCGAACTAATAAAGAAACTGCTGCATAAACTAAAGCCTTGCTCCAATGCCCCTGACGGCATTCCATCCTCCTTCCTAAAAATAGCTTCTGACGCCATTGCTCTACCTATCAGCATCCTAATTAAAAGGTCTTTACTCGAATCCTATGTACCTAAACTATGGCGTTCTGCTTTCATTCTTCCTCTCCATAAAGGTGGCAAAAATTGTAATGTCTCCAATTTCTGCCCCATAGCCATCCTCTTCCCTATATCCAAAATCCTTGAAAAATGCATCCACCTGCAGCTCTTGCCATTCCTTACCAAACACCAACTACTATCTCCTACCCAACATGGCTTCCGCCCAGGACACAGTACTAACACCGTCCTTCTCTCCTTCTTGCATTCTGTCAATTCTGCATGTGACTCCGGTAACATAGTATCCTCCGTTCTACTAGACTTGTCCAAAGATTTTGACACCATCTCTCCCACACCCACCTTCTAAACCATCTCTCTAATCTCAACCTTAGCCAAAAAACTCTTTCCTGGTTCTCTAGCTACCATTCAAACAGGTCCCAAGCTGTGAAATGGGGCCAAGCCACCTCTACTTTTTTTCCTACCCCTACTGGAGTACCTCAAGGTTCCATACTTGGCCCGTTATTATTCAATATCTTTATTAACAACTTCCACAAAGCCATTCCCAACAGCACAATTGTGCAATACACTGACTATTCCACTTTGATCTGCTGCGCCTGTAACCTAACAGAGCTCCAAGCACTAACACAAAGTGCCTTTTCAACCACTGAAAACTGGATGCTCCAAAATCACCTCTCCCTAAATGCAAACAAAACTAAGATGCTCCTTTTCTCCCCCTCTAAATCCTCATCTCTTGATAAAATCTCATTTCAAATTACCAGCCTTAACAACTCCACTATCGAGATCTTAACCTCCACCAAACTTTTTGCTGTTACAATTGATGACCAACTAAAATGTAATACTCATATCCAGCTAAACATAAAAAAAAAACGCACACAAAACTTGGCTTGCTGTATAGAAACATCCACTTTCTCTCTCCCACCAGGCTAACCCTTGCCTCTACCTACCTCCTTCCCTCTCTACTATGTGGCACTCCTCTGCTCACTAATTTATCATCCACACTTACCTCCAAATTGGAACAATGTTACAACAAAATCTCCAAATTTG
Source organism: Protopterus annectens (assembly GCF_019279795.1). Classification (NCBI taxonomy): domain Eukaryota; kingdom Metazoa; phylum Chordata; order Ceratodontiformes; family Protopteridae; genus Protopterus; species Protopterus annectens. The sequence goes on from NC_056741.1 coordinate 420,157,172, forward strand.
CCACAAATGCCAAATCCTCCTCTCATCACTGCACCTCCCTTCACACTCTAAACTGGCTTGAACTCCCCAGTCAACTTGACTTTCTCCAAATCACCACAGCCCACAAATTATTGTTCCATCCTACTAACTGCCCTGCTCTTTCCAATATTCTACAACCTTATACCTCCCTTAGATCTTCTCACCAAAACCTGATCACAGTACAAAAACCCAAGCGCCTAGCAGGTCAGCTTCTCTTATCCTTTACCCTAGCTAAAAAATGGAATGCCCTGCCCACCTCACTAAGAACCTGCAACAACCTAAACAACTTCAAAATCCAACTTCATTCTTACCTCCATCTAAATAGGATGTGCAACTGCACTCTTCAGCCCACACCTCTCAAGTTATCTTCCCCCTTCTCTCCAGGCTAACCTCTTCACCTTCCTAACCTCTTTTAAAATATTGATTGCACAGGTAACTAAACAGTAAAGTCTTGTTTTTATACTATATGCCTGTGTTTTATTTCCTCCTGAACATAATAGAAATTGTTAGTATTTTTTGCTATTTGTAGCAACCTGTTACTTGTAATTGCAAACTGTGTTTGAATTTTTCATGTAATTAAAATTGTTGTTTCCTGTGGAGCTTTTCTCCCAGGGCCTCCACTGAAAACGGGCCCCCAAGCCCAGTGGACCTCCCCGGTAATCAAACTGAAATAAATAAATAATGCCCCTTTTGATAGCTCATCACTGTTTGGGCCTTTTTGTAGAGATACATTCATCTGCAGCAAAAAGGACGCGAAGACCCTTTCTGCCATGGGAATCAAATTTTCTATGCCTCAGGGGTCTTTTTTCGAGGAACCAGCGCAGAGGCAAGAAAATGTGGTTCCGTAAATTCAAAGGACCTTTCCAGGACCCGCGTGGGCAGGCATCCTCCAGAGGTAGAGTAGGAGATTTCGGTGGTCGAAGTCTCCCTAGATTTAGAGAAAGTCTGCAGAACCAGAGGCATGTTCCCTGACAAGCCCCATAAGTGGTCCAGAAGTGCTGCCCGACTGACCATCTCTGGAAGCAGTCAGGGGTTGACGTTCTCTGCATCTAGAAGTTTGGACACACTTTACAAGCAATTCATGGGTGCTAAATGTAATATCCAGAGGCTACTGCATTCCCTTCTTCCTTTCTCCTTCAAACAACAGCAAGAAGCTCTCCAATGTGCCACACAGGCAGCCCAAGAAATTCAAAAATTGCTGCTAAAAAGTCATCCAAGAGGTCCTGATTGAACAAAGAGGATTTGGAACTTACTCCCACTTCTTTTTGGTCCCAAAAAAGGCAGGGGACCCAAGACCTGTACTGGGTCTAAGTAGTTCAAATCTTTATTGAAAGAAGTTGAGGTTCCAAATGGTTACGGTTCAGTCTGGTCTCCCCCAATTGTGCAAAGACGATTGGATGTGCTCAATAGTGCAAAGATGTGTACCATCTTAGACAGGCACTCCAGGAGATACTTGCGCTTTTGGCTGGGAGCCAATCTCTTTCAGTTCAGAGCAGTGCTTTTTGGGCTCACCACAGCTCTCTGGGTGTTCACCATATGCATGGTAGTCATAGCAGCTCACGAGATTCATTGGATTCCAGGTGTTTCCATACTTAGATGGTTGGCTGCTCCCCACGAGGCATCAACTTTTCCAAGCCATAGATTATCGGATTCAAATCTCTCACTCCCTGGGCATCACCATAAACTTGTACAAGTCCAGTCTGATTCCTGTGCAGAACCTGAAATTCGTAGGAACACAGTTAAACATGCGGAATCAAATAGCTTCTCTCCTCCTTCACTGAATTACAGCATTTGGGAATCAAATCCGAGAGCTGTTATCCTACCCTCCCTCTCCTGCACATCTAGTCTTACAAACGCTTGGGTCAATGTCAGCAGCAATCATGTTAGTTCCTCTGGCAGGGTTCTTTATATGAATCCTCAGTGGTCTATACTTTACCAACCTCTACCTATTCCCATCAGACTGACACCAAATGCAAATGTCATATTTGTTGGATTCAGTCAGATGACCTTTTTAAGCAGACCTTTCTCTATTCCCCCTCCAGTAGCCACAGTGACCACGGACTCTTCCCAGTTGGGGTGGGGTGGGCATTACAAGGTAAAGATGGTGCAAGGCACGTGGCCCACTCTGGAGACCAGAATGCTTATCCATATCCTCGATGAGAGCAATTCTAACCTTGCAAGCCTTTAAGGATGCTCTTCCTTTGGGGACCATTGCAGTTCTCACAGACAACATGTCTGTAGTGTGGTATATCAACAAACAAGGAAGAACCCTGTTCATATCATTTGTGAAGAGAGGCCATGAGGGTGTGGGAATGGGTGATATCTTTTGGACCACCTTCTGGTTGCAACTCACATTCTGGGGAAAACAAAGTGGTGGACAGACTCAGCAGATCTATCCTGATTCTGCACGAGTGATCCCTCAAGTCAGTCCGTGGCAAACATGATCTTCAACTGTTGGAGTCAGCCTTGCTGTGACCTTTTTGCCTGTCCCTTCAACAAGTATATGGAGTTCTTCACTGTGATTCCTCCTCAGTGGAAGTCCCTGAGAGATCCTCTGGTGCACTGTTTGTCCCCGGGTCTCCTTTATGCCTGTCCCCCTCTTCCGCTGATCCCGAAGTTTCTTCAGAAGGCAAGCAGGCTGAAGTGCTCAGTCATTCTCATTGCCTCCTCCTGGCCTCAACAGATATGGTTCCTCTTCCTCTGGTCTCATCTAAAATATCCTCTGTGGATGCTGGTGCCTATCTTAAGTAGTTTATTTAATTTGATCTTCAACCTGTGGGAATACGAATCAGAGCCTGCCACTTCACAAGCATCTTTTTGTTTATTTATTTATTGACATTTGTTAAAGGGTTGGTCCAACTGGGTTAGAAACCCATTTTCAGTGGAGACCCAAGGAGAAAAGCTCCAGTTATATTTAATATATATGTTAACAGAGAATGCAAGATAAATTTAGTTACATTTAGTGTACGTTTTACAGAGAAAAACAATTTACAGTTGGTTACATTCATTTAACATTTTGCAGAAAAAACAATTCCCATTTAGTCTACAATATGAGAAAGTTGTGTAGTAATGGTAAAGCAAGGTCCAGGTACATCTAGAATTCTGCTAGCAATATGTAAAGATAAAACAAAAAGAAGGGTAAGATATATATACAATAGGAAGAGTAGAGAAGGGATTAAGAGTAGGATAGTACACCAGCATAAGGCTTTGTATATGTAAAAATATTTAGAAAGTGTATTTGTGTTATACTTTGAGAGATTTGGTAGGCTGTTTTTAGCAGTCTAGGTGGAATGGATGGGAGTTATAAACTTTGAAAGTGGGGGTTAGGGGAGGTTATGGCAGGGACAAGTTTTGGAGTTGAGCCGATGCGGTTTAAGTTCATTTTTAAAGTGAAATGGGTTAATAATGGCACATAGGTCCAAAGGTAGTTTGTTCCAGGACTGGGCAGCTGAGCATTTGTATAGTAATTTGCCCACATTTTTCTTTGGTGCTAGTAGTTGCTGGTTTGAAGTGCACAGGGACTGAGATGGGGATGCAAGGGTAGAGAGAGCTGGACAGGAAGATGGTTTATATAGTAGAGTGTACAATGTGGAATTGTGATATTAACAGTAGCTGTGGGAATTCAAGCCATTGCAGGGAGTTTAGGGCAAGGTAGTGATGTGAGGTGTAGTGAGAGTTGGTAATGAATCTAGCAATTTTATGATATGTTTGTTGGAGTTTAGTCAAGGTAGTGTGCTGGATATAGGTTAGTACTGGGGCTGCATAGAGAAGTGAGGGTAGGAGGAATGCCTGAAGTAGGGAGAGTCTAGCATTTGGAGTTGGACATTTTATATTACGATACAGCAATCCTGGTTTCTAATTTTTTTTGAGATAATCATCTATTATGACACCTAAGAGTTTAGTTTGAGGTTCAGGATGAATGATTGTGTTGTTGGAGGAAGTGATAGTAAAAATGGATTTATGGTGGGAAAGAGAGTGGGGGAGAAAAAGCAAGAGCTTAGTCTTTTTGGGGTTGAGGATGAGTTGATTATCTGACCACCATTTTTCGGTGGTAGGAAAGGTGTGTTGAGTGAAGCAATGTAATTCTGAGATGTTTGAGTTGGAGATAAGTGTTGAGTCGTCTGCATATTGGATGAGGGAAGAGTTTTTGAAAGATGCGTAGAGCTCATTTGTGAAAATATTAAATAGTTGGGGATCCAAGATGGAGCCCTGAGGGACTCCAGTAGGGACTGAAATATAGGGAGAGTAGGAAGATAGCCATCTGACAGATTGCTGTCTACAAGAGAGGTAGCTGGAGAACCAGAGATGGGAGGTAGCAGATTAAGGTTTGCAAGTTTGGTTAGGAGGATGAAGTGAGATACTGTCAAAGGCTTTTGAAAGGTCAAGGAAGAGACAGGATACGAGTAGATTGTTGCCACGAGTCTCTGCTATGGTGTGTGTGAAAGATAGAAGGGCAGTAGATGTACTATGGTTGGTGCGGAAACCATGTTGTGTGGGAGTGAGAAGGTTTTGCTGTAGGAGGTATTTGAGAAGTTGTGAGTGAATACGTTTTTCTAGTGTATTAGAGAGGGGTGATAGGATGGCAATAGGACGATAGTTAGATGGGTCAGTAGAATTACCACCTTTATGGAGGGGGATAGTAAAGAAAGATTTCCAAATTGATGGAACTGTACCTTCCTGGATGGATCTATTGATGAGAATTGATGCAGGATAGGCTGTAGAGTCAGCAGCAAGTTTGAGGAAAGATGGGGGAGATTATCTGAGGAGGGTGAGCAGGGTTTGTTTCAAAAAAGGGATTTAATGTAGGAGGTGGAGACAGGTTAAAAGGAGAAGAGATTTTTATTAAGATGGCCAGGTGGGGCTGGTGGAGTAGTTTGTTTGAGTTGGCGTGAGTGAGGTTCTGGACTGTTTCAATAAAGTGCTTGTTAAGGAGAGTAGTGGATGTTCTTCATCCCACATTGCTGCAGTCCTAACACTTGGGTAGTCCGCTGTCCCAGTCGGCCCGAATACCAAAGTATAAGGCTGACGTCGGTCAGGGCGCATTAGTCTGACGTCAGGACGTCAGGGTACAAATGCGCATGACCGACGTCATATCCTTAGTCTTTTTTGCCGCATGGTCCGATGCAGAAGCAGTTTTGCAAGTGCAGGTTGGCGTTCTGAGATTTTCCGAAGTCGGAGTTTCAGACCGAATCCAAGTTGGCTAAGTAGCCCGCTAGAATATTTTGTTTTTTCTTGCCTCAGTATTTTACCGGATGTCAGAAAAAGTGAATAACTGTATTTCTTGTGGGAAACAGATACCTCATAGGGATTACCATACCTTGTGTATACCTTGCTTAGGGCCTGAGCACGACGTTGTTGGCTGTCGCTCTTGTGCTAGATTTAACAAACGCACGATAAAGAGAAGATTAGATTGTGCCAGGTTAGTTTTGGGAAGCGGTGTAATTATAAAATGCCGCCGGATGCTCCGGCGCCGCTTCCAAAAAGCGCAAGGACAAAACAGCAAAGCCTAGGCTGGAAGAACCGTCCGTCGGACGCCGGTTCTTTAGAGGGCTCGGTGGAGCCAGAGGTTCAGCCAGAAATTTCTTTGGAATCCCAGGGAGAGACTTTATTACTACAAGATGTGACCTCTCAGGAGGTAGGCCAGGCGGAAGGGGCTTCTCAGGTAGCTGTTCTTCCCTCCCTTCCTAAGGTGGTTAGGCCCTCCCCTGCTGTTTCCAAGGCTTCTCCCAGGGGCAGGCCAGGTTTGGTTTCAGGTGTTACCCCTAGTTCTTCAGGGTCTGTACCTAAGAAGCATATGCTTAAGATGGCAGAAGATTTGATTACAATGATTAGAGGTTCTATGCCCCCTCCTGATAAGAGGCTAGGGTGGAACCTGAGCTTAGGAGTTTTGAGCAGTGTTCGGATGCTTCTGAGTCTTCGGCTGAAGACTTGCAGGAGTATTCCCCTTACTCTGATTCTGATGTGGATGATTCTACTCCTTCTGCTTCTCCTCCTGAGGATTTTTCATTTTCAGAGACTCTTCATTCCATGAGGGAGCATTTTAAATGGGAAGGTCAGGATTTCTCTGATTCCAGGAAAAGGCTTAGGGAATTTTTGTTTCTACCCCAGCATAGGCCTTTAGCTATACCTCCTGTTCTAGATGTGGTGGAGGATGTTTTTGCAGAGGCTTCTCTGAACCCTGATTCTTTGCCTCCTGCTCCAGTTAAACCGGATAGATATTATAGGGTGCCTGAAGCTCATAAGTATCTTTTAAGAGTCCTAGGGCAGACCCAGAAACTGTTTCACAGGGGCCTAAAGGTGTTAAGGCTTCTGTTGTTAAAAATCCTGTTCCTCCGGATAAAGAGGCAAGGGCTTTGGATAGATGGGGAAAGAAAGTGTATACTTCTTCCACTTTGGCCATGAGAGCTTTGAATTGCCAGTTTCACATGTTGAAATATCAAAATTATCTCCTTTCACAATTAAAGTCTAAGGTAGATGCTTTGGCGGAAGGTATTGAGTGTAAAGAGTTGCAGGATTTAGTTCATGTTTCTGAACAGGTGGGTAAGCATTCTTTGCAATGTGGTTTTGATGCTGTGCAGGCCTCTTCGAGGGTGGCCGCCACTGGTTCGGTTCTTCGCAGGCACGCCTGGCTGAGGGATCAGAATTTAGCTGAGCATGTGAAGACAAGGATTTTAGATGCTCCTTTACAATCTGATGTGTTGTTTGGTTCGCCTGTGGAAGCAGTTCTAAAGAAAATGGAAGACAAGGCTAAGTCTATGCAGACTGTTAAAGATTTTTTGCAGGTTCAGCCTCCAAGTTTAGTAGAAATTGGCCTACCAAGGGGTGGACATATCCTGCTTATGATTCCCAGTCTAGGGGTAGGTCTAGACGTGGTAGGGGCAGAGCTCAAGGTTCTTTTAGGCCTAGAACAGGGAGTTCACCTGCTCAGTCTTCTGGTGAGGGCAGGGGTCAGTCCTTTCGTAAACAGACCCAATGACCTGCCTTTTCAGCTGCCAGAATCTTCTCATCTGGCAGCACCTTTGGGAGGAAGGTTGGCACTCTTCAAAGAAAACTGGAGTTTAATTACCCAAGACAGATGGGTATTGGATATCATTCACCACGGTTACAGGTTTTATTTCCATACCTTGCCTCCTTTCAAAGGCATGCCAGACATTCCTCCTCAACAAAGGAAAGAGGCTCACAGGCAAATTTCTCTGTTGCTCCAAATAGGGGCCATTCAGCCGGTTCCTGTGCCAGAAAGGGGCCTAGGATTTTATTCTCGCCTGTTCCTAGTACCAAAAAGGGGAACACGTGGAGACCAATTTTGGATCTGTCTATCCTCAACACTTATCTGGACATTCCCAAGTTCAAAATGTTGACGTTACAACAGCTTTTACCTATGCTGGGCAAAGATCACTGGATGGTAACTTTGGATCTCAAGGAAGCTTACCTTCATGTTCCTATCAGACTAATTTGCAGGAAGTATCTGCGTTGTCGAGCTGGGAATTCTCATTATCAGTTCTCTGCATTGCCCTTTGGCTTATCTACTGCGCCCAAAGTATTCACAAAGGTTCTGGCTCCAGTGATAGCTTTCTTCAGGCTAAAAGGAATACAAATCTATCCTTATTTGGACGACTGCCTGCTTCTGGCTCAAGGAAAGGACGTGCTTCTTCAGCATTTGGAATATGTGATAGCAGTGCTAAGATGCCTAGGGTATTCTGTGAACGAAATAAAGTCCAGTCTAGTACCCTCTCAAGACATGTGCTTTCTGGGCGTGAGACTGAATACAGCATCCCAGATGGCCCTTTTAACCCCGGACAAACAAAAGAATCTTTCTCTTTACTTCCATCAACTATCTCATCAGTCCGGGCTGACTGCAAGGACAGTCCATCAAGCCTTAGGGTCCATGGCATCTTGTATTCTGGTACTTCCCAATGCCAAACTGCATATGAGGAAGCTACAATGGTATCTCAAAAATGTATGGACACAGCACTGCCAGGATTTGGACACTGTCATTCAAATACCTTGCATTCAAAAGGAATTTTTGTGGTGGGCTCAGGAATGTCACCTAAACAAGGGACTCTCTGTGACCCGGCCAGAGGCGAGTCAGATTCTAACGACAGATGCCTCAGACACAGCTTGGGGAGCTCATCTGAATGGAAAGTGGATACAAGACAAGTGGCCTGCCAGACTGCAGCATCTACATATCAACATGAAGGAGATGTTAGCAGTCCAGTTTGCATTACTGGCTTTCAAGGATTTACTTCTTCCAGGGCAGGTGTTGATTCTAACAGACAACACAACTGTCATGTGGTACATCAACAAACAAGGGGAACACATTCTTATCCTCTATGCAGGCAAGCAATGATTTTGTGGGAGACTGCGTTAAGCTTGCAACTGAATCTTCAAGCAAGGTTTCTGCCAGGAGCACAGAACTCCTTAGCAGATGTGTTAAGCAGGCAAATCATGGATCCCCACGAGTGGAAACTGGATCTTCATGTATTTCAGACATTGACAGTGTCCTGGGAACTCCAGACATAGATCTGTTCGCTTCTCCACTAAACCACCAGCTGCCAAAGTTTTGCACGAAAAGGTTTCATCACACAGCCTGGAAAGTGGATGCTCTTTCTTTCAGTTGGGAAAATCTTCATGTGTATGCCTTTCCACCTCTGCCTCTCCTCCCAAAGGTACTCCTAAAGGTCAGACAGGACAAGCCAAGGATGATTTTAATAGCTCCAGATTGGCCTCTGCAGCACTGGTACCCGTTGCTGAGGAGTCTGGTAAGGAAGCCTCCATGGCCCTTACCTTTGATTCCACACCTATTGTCTCAGAAGGACGGGCATCTACTCAATGTCAAGCTTCACTCTCTTCATCTAACAGCCTGGCATATTCTGTTTTGAACCATAGCAGGTCTCAGCTTCCTCAAGTTCTGAATGTGATTATGGAAGCCAGAAGACCTAGTACAAGGAAAGTGTACGCAGGGAAATGGAAGAGATTTTTATTTTGGTGTGCAGCAAAGGATTTGGATGTTTCTGAGCCAAATTTGAGTGTGGCTCTTCAATATCTTACTGAGTTATTGGACAAAGGTTTGTCTTTCTCTTCCATTAAGATTCATGCTGCAGCAATTTCAGCTCACTATGATTGTGACCCACCATTGTTTTCTCATCCTTTGTTTAAGCAATTTCTTAGAGGGGCAAAGAATATAAGACCCCACGTAGAGCTCCTACTCCTGCTTGGGACCTCAATTTTGTGTTGGAGAAACTTACTCTACAACCTTTTGAGCCTGCGGCTACTGCTGGATTGAAATACTTGTCATGGAAGACTGCTTTTTTGTTAGCCATTACTTCTGCAAGAAGGGTTTCTGAATTGCAGGCCCTTATGGCGGTTGAGCCTTTTTTGATTTTCCATAAGGATAGGGTATCATTACGTACTAATCCTTCCTTTATGCCTAAGGTGGTCTCTAGTGTGGCTTTAAACCAAACTATTCATTTGCCCACTTTTTATGCAGATCCCCAAAATAAGGGGGAAAAGATTTTGCACACTTTAGATGTACACAGGCAGTTGTGTTATTATTTAAGCAGGACTAAGGATTTTAGGCAGTCTCAGCAGTTGTTTGTTTCTTTTGCTTTGAGTTCTCAGGGCAAGCCTGTGTCAAAACAAACTATTTCTAAGTGGATTGGGTTTTGCATTGCATTTTGTTATTCCCATCATGGCAAGGAGATTCCAGCTGGGATCAGGCCTCATTCCACTAGGGCTACTGCCACTTCAACAGCATTTCTAAGGGGGGTGGCAGCTAAGGATATTTTGGAGGCAGCTACTTGGAGTTCAGTGCATACTTTCTCTAAGCATTACCACCTTCCTCTCTACTCTAAATCTAGGGCTGGTTTTGCCACGGCTATTTTGCAGGGCATGTTGACAGCTCCAGCTTCTTTATGATTTGCCAGCCTCCCTTACCTATGCTTTGGGATTCTACCCAAGTGTTAGGACTGCAGCAATGTGGGATGAAGAACATAGTACAGTTTTGTACCTACCATAAATGTAGATGTTCGAAGATCCACATTGCTGCAGTCCAATTTACCCTCCCTCCTTCCCCTCTGTGTTTAGGGGTGGTTGTGTGGGTGGGGTTGTACTTTTGTAAATTGTATATATTGTATATATATTTGGTACAGGAGTGTTTGGTGTTTTTTGGTTTTGGCCTTATCTTTTTAGGGTCTTCTGACATCTGGGGCAAGAAAAGACTGAGGATATGACGTCGGTCATGCGCATTTGTACCCTGACGTCAGACTAATGCGCCCTGACCGACGTCAGCCTTATACTTTGGTATTCGGGCCGACTGGGACAGCGGACTACCCAAGTGTTAGGACTGCAGCAATGTGGATCTTCGAACATCTACATTTATGGTAGGTACAAAACTGTACTTTTCTTGTGGTGATTTGTTTGGGTAAGGAGAGGGATTTGAAGGGCAACCAGGCAAGAGGATATGTTAAGGGTAGCCCAGAATTTATGGGGGTTGGATTTGTCTAGTTGAGCAGAGCTATAGTAGGACTTTTTGTCCTTATTAGTTAGTTTCTTGACTGGATTCTGCAATTCTCTATATTTTTAAATAGGTAAGGTTCCTTTGTTTTATGCCGGGCTTTCCAGGTGTTCTCTCTTATGCATTAGGAATCTAGTATCTTTAGAGAGCCAGGGAGCATAATCTGATTTGATTCTAATTTTCCTGGAGGGATCAAGGGAGTTAAATGTGTGTAGGAAAATGTTGCAGAATTTGTTGACTGTGTCTTCAACTGGGAAAAGTCTAAAGATGGACCATATGGAGTTGAATAGGGAGATATTAAAGTTAGATAGTTTATGACAATCTCTGTAGTGGTGGGCCTTGTATGAGTGGGTAGAATGCCTAAGGATTTAAGTGGGGAGATGGTCACTTAGTGAGTCAGGTAAGGTAGTGCGTTTTTTTAGAGGAAAGGGGAGTTAGAATCCAGACAGTGGTTGAGCTGGAGGATAAACCTCTAGAGAAGCGGGTGGGGGATGTTACAAATTGATGGAAGCCATGGAGGTTGATACTGAGTTGGGGTGAGGTAAGTTGTAAGTTTGGACCAGTCAATATTGACATCCCCTAGAATTAGGGTTTCATAGTGTATATTATGGGTTAACAGGATAGGATGGTTTTTAGGATGGTTATATTGTTTCCTGGGGGGGATACAGATGGCAGCGATAGCAAATTTCTTGTGTGGGTTAAGATGGCAGTTTAGGATGATAAGTTCAGCAGGGTGGAAGTCAGGGATAGGGATGGTGACAGGTGAGATATTTAGGTCATCTTTGTAGAGGGTGGCTACTCCACCTCCCTATTTTGGGCTTCTGTCTAGGTGATATATGTTATAGCCGGATGGGAGTACTTCTTTATTACTGATATGAGGTTTGAGCCATGTTTCAGGTAATGTGTGGGGTGGTTTATGCTGTCCAGGAGTGAAGTTCGGTAATTTTGTTGGTTAGGCTTTGTATATTAATGGAGTAGATAGTTGTTTCAGTAAGGGTGTGTTCGTGCTATGAGGATGGGTTAGGTTGTGAGAGTGAGTTGATGAGGAGGTACAGGGAGAATTTAGTGATGTGAGATTGAGGGGAGAGGGGCCTGGATTTGGGTGAATGTCACCAGAGCATAGTAGGTTAATAATATGACATGTGAGTGAAGGTAACAGGAGATTGTAGAATTTAGTTTTGTATTTGGGAGAGTATGAAGGGGTATAGAATATAGTTAGCTTGTGGAGACAGGAGGGAGAGAAGTTAGAGAGATGATGAGATGATGCAGCAGTTAGAATGTATATTTATATAGGAGCAGGAGGTTGGGAAACAGGTATGAGGGTGGGAAAGGTAGGAGTGATGAGGTAATGGCAGAATAGAATAGGAGAGTAGTAGTGGTAAAGAGAAGGAGTTGCATTGTTATTTTAATTTGTTATAGGTGTGTGTAGGTAAGTTATAGACTAAATTGTAGCTAAGAAGGTAAGGTTATGGAGTTGGTGGTGTTAGCTAGGGTTGGAGGGTGTGGTTTCTGTAGAATTTGCTGGAGAGGGGAGGGGTTTAATTAACAGGCAGGAAGTGGAAGCTGCTCCAAGCTCCTCCCCTACCCATAATACCCACCACCACCTTCCTTCCCTCAGATCTCGTTTGCTGCGGCTGTCGCTTGCATCGTGGTCTCTGAGCTCCGGGTGTTGAGTAGTGATTTGAATCTTCAAGTTAAATTTAATAGTTTTGTTTCCCCCCTCCCCTCAGCTTTGTCTGTGTGTATCTTGAGCGTGTGGTGGGTTGGTGTGAGGCCTTGTCTGTTTTTTTTAGGCTGGCTGATCAGCCTAAACAAGTATTTAGAAAGTACACAGTGTGTGGCCATAAATTGTCGCCTGCCGGCAGACACACTCTGTGTGTTGTTTGCTTAGGTGTAGCCCATCTTTCTTCGGGCTGTAGCATTTGCGTGGGCTTTAATCTGCGAGCCCTAAAAGATCATAGGACAAAACTAGTAATGAAGGGTCTCCTTCCTGCTACGGAGGTGGCTGCCTCCACTACCTATTCGGTCAGGTCAAAAATAGGTACAAATCTGTACACTGATTAACATCTAATTTGCATACATAATTACGTAACCCCACCCACTCCAATGGAATTGTGGGATACAAACTTTCGAACACAAACTGAAGAACAGACAGCCAAAACATGGCACTAGAGTCCCCCCACTCCCCCTGCAGCCATTCCAGTGTCCTGTTACCTGGCTATTTCACCCCATTTACCATAAACACTAATGTGTGCATACTGCTTTAGTTCTACAATGATTATTTGGATTTTATTTTTACATTTTGCAGCACGTCAGTGCACAAACACCAACAGACATCTGATAAACAAAGCAATACTGTCTCACAATGAAAATAGACTTGGCCTATTCCCTAAGGAATTTCCAGGAAAACTTAATATTATTCAGTCATCCCCTATTTTAAAAAAGGTTAATGGTGAAAGAGCCTTCTCATGAAGAGTCCCAGCTCCCTGGAACAAACTACAGCTGAAACAAGGTATCAAGATACTCTTAGCAAGTTTAAAAAGTCCTTTTCTGAGCTCTTCATTCCATAGTAATATTAGCAGAAACATTCATGCACTACTAATGGTTCATTTCCTGTTATAAATATTTTAGGGATAATGGATAAACTTTTTAAAAGGCTAAACATTATAAAAATGCGTATAGTGTCTCAGCTATTTTTCTTTACCAGTTAACTCTTCCAAGTTCCTACTCTTTTGCTCTGTTCTTAGTCTGTAGGCCTGTCTGTAAATCTCTTTTTTAATCACTTTGAGTCATTTATTCAAGGAAATTCAATATTGAACAATTAATAAGCAATTTTATGTAGCCAAAATGCATTGCACCTCATGTAAACTGATAAAACCTAAAGTAAAAATGTATAAGAACACTCTGCTCAGCTTTATAAAAACTATATAATAAGTATATATAAACTTTCTAGCATTCTGTAACTATGTAAACTTAACACTCTATCATATTTGAAGTGTATAACTTCAGCTGGCTTATAATGTTTATTGCCTCCAAGCACAGTTCTCAGCTGAAAAACTTCTTTGGTCTAATCTTCCTCCTACTTAGTTACCATACCGTAAATAAATAAATTAATTTTTCATTTCTCCTAGCCAACAGGATTGGAACATATTAAAAAGAAGCATTACCTCCTGCATAGATTATATTTATATTAAAAGATTCAAATTATTCTAAAAGATGACAAATGAGAGAAGGTAAAACATTATTAAAAGCCTTATTAAAATGTTATTACCTAGGAAGGAATAAGAGAATGCTGGTAGAGGAGACAGAGAACAAGATTCAGAAGAATTGCCCTACACACACACAGACACACACACAGTTCATGGAATGTGACTAAGCCGGGGGTTGGCGGTTTAGAGGCTCTTTGCAAAAGGACACTCCCTTTTAACATAAAATGATACCTACATCTCAAAAGATGTCGTTTTTCTTCTCTGTCTAATCCATCCATGCAAAACAGCTAAGAAGCCTACCTAATTGCTAGTCTCATAATTCATCTCCTAAATTAAATAGTCATTTTAAGAAAAAAATGCAGACTAGAGATCAGCATGCTCAGCATGACAAAATGTTGTTATATAAAACAATGCAAGATCTGCTTATCAAGCGCATCCTGCCAAACTACTGTTCAGTAGCATCTCAGTATTCCGATGCTATTTTACACTGCATTTAAAAATCAATATCCTCTTGCAGAAATACAAAGATTACCCTCCATAAACTGATTTCATGAAAAAAAGACACACTGTCTCTGTAGAACAAAAGAGTGTGTGCAGCCACCAATAAATTAAAGCTAATAAGCACTGTCCTATTTTTTCAGGTTAGGCTACACCATAATTTCTAGAAGCAAACACCGCACTTGTACCTTTCTGAAGAGGACTACTTCTCAGAGTTAACTGACATCAGCAGCTGGATCTTCTTCTTGATTTCTGAAAAAAATCAGTAAATGCTCACAGCCAGCAATGCTACTTCTTCCCACAACACTATCCTAAAACGTCCCCCCTAATCCTTTTGATGTAATGTGGTCCTATCTCGCCTACATTCCTTACTGACGCCCGGCTCCGACTTGGCCGCTATAACTAGCACAAAGTCTCTTAATTGGCTGGGCTAAGCCTGTATCCCAGGATGCACCACGCCCAAACCCCCAGATCTTGTTTACCACTCGTAGAGTGAAGATGTGGTCTCGAGCTTGGCTGTGGCTAAGTACTTTATTGAACTTTATTGAACTTTAATTAGTTTTCTGTGGAATTTTTTGAACCAAAAGCTATTTTAATAGCTACGTTTTGTGTCTGGGTGCTTTTGTGAAATTGTAGTTGTGGTATATTTGTGTTTGGCAGGCTAGGCCCGTTTAAGTTAGAGGGCCTTAGCCCTGTGTTGGTGTGTCTCCTTGGTGTTTTTCTTTAGGGGCGTTTGACTTAGAATCCCTTCTCCTCCCTTCATGTTGGTGTCATTTTTTTTCTGTCGCTTAACAATGTCAGGCAAAGATCAGAAGGAACATAGACCTTCTGGGTTCAAAATGTATGCCTAATGTTCGTATAAGATGTCTTTGACTGATGGCCATGCCATCTGTGTATACTGTTTGGGCGCTATACACTTGCAAGAGTCCTGCAGTGTGTCATTCGTTCAGTTCCAGGGTCTTGCAAGAGAGAAAAAATAAGTTGATTCTCAAGGGCCTGTTAAAACCTGCCTTGGAAGAAGCTTTGGCTTCTTTTTCCCCTAGTGGGAAATCTAAAACAAAAAAGAGATCTCCGGCTCCGACCAGTTCGTCTGAGCCATCGGAGAAAAGAGCTAAGACTGTTTCACCGTCCTCGGCTCCATTGGTCTCGGAGCTGCAGGAGATGCTGTCTGTACCGAAGACGGATTCCTCGGTTCCACTGCCTTCGGAACCAAAGGAGGTTTCTGTTGTGTTGGAGCTGACCTCGGCTCCAATTGTTTTGGAACCGATTTGGAGCTATTCTCCTAGCTTCGCATTGGATCCCTTAGAGAAGACTTCTCGATCCCCTTCTGTGTCCTCCAAGTCCTCCAGGTTGTCTGATTCGGATTTGGATAGGGTGGTGCAGAGGCTCCTCCAGTCACCAGTGTTAACGAAATTATTCTCGGCTCCAGCCCAGTCGGCTCCGGAGCCTGTCCTTGTGTCGGTTCCGATAATTCCTCCTCCGACCACCTCTTTGTCATCGGAGCCGGAGTGTTCTGAGTTGAGTGACGCCCTTGGGTCGGCTCCAAAACCACCTTTGAGTTTTTCGGCTCCGACTTCATCTCCAACCCTTTCGGTCCCATCTGATGGTTTCGGCACTCTGGTTTCGTCGGTTGGACCCAAGGGGGATACATCGGGGCTCCAGACTTCGGCTCCGAGTCTCCCTCTCGGTGCTTCGGCCAGGGGAGCCCCTGTTCCGATCGTGGTCTCGGATTCGGGTGGACCCGCCTTCGAGGCCATGAGGAGCACACTGGCCAGGTCTTTGGTGACATCACTCGAGTCAACCACTCTTTTCCCGGACACTGCAATTAGAGCCTCTGATGCCCCCCTATCTGCAGGCAGCGGGGCTCCAAGGCCTGAAGATACCCCCATGCGTGGTCCCCTGCTTTCTGAGGGCCCTTCAGAGTCCTTGCATGAAGAGCCTCCCAGAAAGAAGCTGTGTAAGAGGAAGCACATAGACTCCCCAGATGAGTCTGTCACCTCAGACACAGACCTCGATGATGCAGAGGGGTCCCCAAAGTTGTCCTCCGACGGTCTCCTTCTCCGACATCCTGGAGATTTTGAGACAGAGAGGCAACTGGCCCTCCAAGACCCACTCTGAGGAGGAGTCTGTCTTCCTCAAGGCCTTCGGAGCCCGACCTTCCGCCTCCTGGGTGTCTCTCCTCTTCGATGAACTGTTGGACCTTATTTGTCGAAGGGTGTGGGAACATCCTGACTCTGTGGAACCGGTTCCCAGCCGCCCCAACAAGTTTTTGTCTGCGCCTCCTGGGAAAGAATTTTTGACGAAAGGAGTTCCTGTAGATGCCATGGTGGTGGCGTCTGCCACTCGGCAAGAAGTTGCAGAGCCTTCTGCTTCCATTCATCCTCCTAACAAGGAGTCTAGGAGTATGGATCGGTATGGAAAGCGTACCCTGTCCTCAGCGACCTTTACTTTGCGGTCGCTGAATTATTGTGTCATTTTACGAGGCTCCAAAGAGATCTCCTCAAGGAGTTGGGAGATACTCTGTCGGGTAACTTGCCTGAGGCGGTGAACCAGACTGTTAATGCCCATCTGTCTACCCTGTCTTCTATTGTTAACTCGTCCATGAGGCTCATATCCTATGCAGCCGAGGGGGCGGGTAGGGCAGCTAGCTCAGGCGTAGCCCTCAGAAGGCAAGCCTGGATGCGCCTGTGTCACTTCGCGGAGGCCTTCAAGTCTTCCTTCACAGACACTCCCTTTGACAGGTCATCCCTCTTTGGACCTAAAGTGAAAGACACTCTCACCAGATGTGAGCAAGAGGGTAAGACTTTGTCTGCTGTTGGGGCCCATTTTTCGCTTCCCTCTAGACCTTATTCCAAGGCGCAGAGGGGAGGAAAGATGTGGTTCAGGAAGTCTCAGAAGTCTTATCCCGACCATCATGGTGACCCCCCTCCAGAGGCAGAGGGGGGGGGATTATTCTGGAAGACGTCGCCCCAGGGGT
The DNA here is from genome assembly GCF_019279795.1 of Protopterus annectens. Lineage (NCBI taxonomy): Eukaryota > Metazoa > Chordata > Ceratodontiformes > Protopteridae > Protopterus > Protopterus annectens. The sequence continues at coordinate 420,174,387 of NC_056741.1, forward strand.
GGGGGAGGCCCCCGCAACTCAGGAGACCGCAAATCCTTTCGTGGTTCCTCCTACCAACATCCCTGAGGGACTGCCCGACTGTGCCTCTCCGGAGCCAGTCGGGAGTCGTTTCTGGAAGCATCTGCAAGTCTGGGAAAACATCACTCAGGATCGTTGGGTGCTTCGAATTATTGCCGGAGGTTACACCATCCCCTTTATCTCACCCCCTCTGCCACCCAAGAGAGTCCCAGACGTTCCACCCAGTCAAAGGGACCAAGCAGCGTTAGAAGTCTCAAAGCTGCTGGAAAAAGGAGTCATCCAACCAGTCCCCTCAGACCAGATCGGATCAGGAACTTACTCAAGGTTATTTTTGGTGCCCAAAAGAACAGGGGACTTTAGGCCCATCCGGGATCTCAGCCGTTTAAACCGCTTTGTCAGGAAGTCCAAGTTCCGAATGGTCACTCTTCAAACCATTTTTCCCTTGTTAGGAAAAGGTGTATGGATGTGCTCCATCGATCTCAAGGACGCCTATTATCACATCAAGATAAACAAGGCCTCCAGGAATCACTTACGCTTCCGGCTAGGAGCCAGTCATTTCCAATTTCGAGCCCTGCCCTTTGATCTCACCACAGCCCCCAGGGTGTTTACCAAATGTCTGGCAGTGGTGACTGCTCACCTGAGACGTCTAGGATTCCAGGTGTTTCCTTACCTAGATGACTGGCTTCTCACCGCCCCCACCAGGCATCTACTTGTTTGGGCCACGGAGGCCACCATCAACTTGGGTCAACTCC